>NC_083571.1:38828442-38998442 GCF_027579695.1 Neoarius graeffei
CATCACAGTGTGCAGCATTATGAGATTTTAATGAGATTCCATACATTAATATCTACAGGAATATAATATTTGTGCCAAATAAAATAAAATAAAATAAAATAAAATAAAATAAAATGCAGGAGCTTGAACCCTGCCCCAAGCTCTGAGTTCATCTGAGTCACACTGAAGCAGTGAAGGTGTTTTTTTTTTATTTTTTAAGTAATATTAGAGAAAATAGTGGCACGGTGGTGCAGTGGTTATTACTGTCGCTTCACAGCAAGAAGGTTCCAGGTTTGAACATCACGGCCGACAGGGGCCTTTCTGTGTGGAGTTTGCATGTTCTCCCGGTGTCTGTGTGGGTTTCCCCCACAGTCCAACGATATGCAGATTAGGTAAAATACCCAGCCATTGGGGTTGTACAAGCCAGTGTATACTTGGTGCCAGTCCCAAGCCCAGATAGATTGGGGAGGGTTGAGTCAGAAAGGGCATCCAGTGTAAACCCTATGCTGAATCAAATATGCAGATCATGATGCAGTGACCATTAATGGGAGCAGCCAAAAGAAGAAGAGGAAATATTCGAGATAATGTTATTGCCTCTGTTTTTTACCAATTAGGTTCCCTAAGTAGGCAGCAATTTTGGACAGAATTAAATTCTATCTTACTTGGAAAGCTGATTTCTAACCATCCTAAATGTTCCCTACACCACTGACTCACTAGTTTCACTGAATCCCCTCGTTCCCTAGTTTCCAAAGTCCCCTAGCATGTTCTTGAGAGGAAACCAGAGAACCCAGAAGAAGTGACAGTCATGAAACGCCAGACTGACAGTAATGAGAGATCAGAATGGGACTGGGGAACCCTGGAGCTGTGAGGAGACAATGTTACTCACTGAGTCATGCCCCTCACACGTACACACACACACACACACACACACACACACACACACAGTGTTTAATGCCAGAGCAAATAAAACTTAGTGCGGTGTTCAGTGTAACTGCGGTTACGGTTATTTTCTCTGCCTTGACTTGGCTCGCTGCGTGATTAAAGCATCACTGAGCCATAATTATCCTTCTAATAAATCTGTGTTTATGAGGAAAAGTTATCCGGAGAACATGAGCGTGTTTATGGGATGTCACAAATCAGCATCTTACACACACAGGACTGATTTGTTTATCAGCATTACTTCATAATGTCCTGTAATATACTGTTAAAGAACAAAATCCTGAGAGAGAGAGAGAGAGAGAGAGAGAGAGAGAGAGAGATGAGGTAAAGAGCAGTGTTTTCCCCTTTCATCCACCCTGAGAGTTCCATTTATTATTATTATTATTATTATTATTATGTTAATAATTGAGCAAAATGATCCCAGAACATTGTGTCTGTGTCTCTGAGGATGACAGAGATGAAGGTCGGTGTTTATGAAAACTGTGCTGTGGAACCTTTCAGGGTCAATTTAATCTTTTTCTAAATAAATCAAAAGAAGTAAAAGATCCTTCAGCCTACAAAACGTATCAGAAGAGAGGGATGTGACATTTTCAATACAAGAAAATTAACCTATTTAAAAAAAAAAAAACTTGGAAAAAACCTCGAGGGACCTGAACAGGGAAATGGGACACACTGTGCCTCTCAGCTCACACTTTATATATTTCATATTTTATATTTCCTCAGCCGTCGTGTTTCACATGTACAACATTAATCAAAGTGGGGATTCAGGAAAAAAAAATCAACAATGAAAAAGCTGCAAGAAATAAATCAATTTACCTTGATGTTACTGCAGAGTCTCCAATTCTACTATTTCTTTGGTTGAAAAAGTTGATTTTCCATCTAAATTTATAAACCCAGTAAGTTTTTCAGTGCAGCTCCAGCAAGTCTGGAACAAAGCACTGCAGGGTGTGCACTTCCAGGAAAAGAATCAACACTGTGCTTACTGTCAGCATCCTCAAGTGGATTATTTTCTGATAACAGAACATCCCAAAGTGATTTATTCCTCTTACACCACAACAATTTACCAACAATGACAAAGAATTATTTATTACTGAATGGAGCGTCACACTGTGAGCTCCAGCGTCACCTCGCTTTCTCACACTGCTGAGGTCATGAGTCAGACAGTCAGATGTATAGAACCTCCAATAGAAAACATACATTTAATTATTATCTGAAGCTTAAAGCTAGGCTGCCTTTCGATTTCATAAAATTGGTGAAATTTAATTCCCTCTGAAATTTGGCCATTGTGATATATGTTTATTTCTGTAATTATCTAAAAAAAAAAAAAAAACATTCTGTGGCTGGGAAGTTATTTAATTTGAGGGGATTCCCGAGCAAATAATGTGCATGGAATCGCTCCCTTTGCACAGTCAAGCAGACAGAGGAAGTCCATATGCACATATGCAGGTTTACCTTCTTCTTCTTTTGGGTTTTACGGCAGCTGGCCACAGTGTTGCATTGCTGCCATCTACAGGTTTACCTTGACCGTGCACTGACAGTTACATCATTCTGTCACTAAATGAACAGCTGATCACACCGAGGTGCTCGCTGACCACCAATATTTATTAGTTTGGTCCTGCATTTCCTTTCCTTCGCAACATAACATCTTTTCTTCTCACTTTCCGTTACTGTAATCGGTCTTTCACATTTCATTCCCACACTCACGTCCTCCATTGCTCTCTCCTGTTTCAAATTTGTATCCCACAATGCTTTGCGCAAACGGGGACGTGATGCATGATGTAATATCTTGAATTGGGTCTTGGTGAAGTAGGAAAAAATAGCAGACAATTTAGGGCCACATGGCCCTAAATTAATTAAGTGTTCTATTAAAAAAATATTAATAAAATTGGAAGTCTGTGATTCAAATTCAGTAGCTTTTGGTCCACTAAACAAAAATAATTGGGTGTCGCGGAAAATTCTTTTTATGACCTAAACGTGAAAAATCTGAAAGGCACTCTACCTTTAAAACCTGGTCACTAGGTTTTGATGCCCATCACTGAAGCACAAGTCCGTTGTCAAGGTGATGCAGGCTCATGTTTTAGAGCTAAAAATGTCACATTCCAGAGCTGTTCTTGAACACAGTGTGAAAACCTCAGTCAGTGAATCAGTGCACAGTATTCAGGACAGATTCAGCTGGAGATGTGATGGCATTGGCTTCTTTGGGTAAAACAGTGTGTTATAGCAGTCAGGGAAACATTTCCTCTACTGCTTTTCAACACAACTCAGAAAACATTACCGAGGAGGTCAAGAACCATTACACAATAATTGGTGTTTTTTTTCCTCGTGTGTTTGTTTACAAGCTGAAATAGATGCAATGGCAGATGCAAAAGAACAATGTGGACTGAAAGAAAGAGTAATGTTTCAGGAGTTTACACAAATATGATGCATGGTTTTATTGATTGTGACATTGGAGATGAACATGAAGATAACAACAAGAATTAGAAACTTATAGTTTTGCTGAAACACTGTTTGTATTTTCAGGCCATTTACATGCTGAGGGACCAAACAGCTAGTCAAGTTAGGTCAAGTTTATTTTTATAGCGATTTTAACAAAAGACATTGCCGCAAAGCAGCTTTACAGAAAATTAAAGACTTAAAACATGAGCTAATTTTATCCCTAATTTATCCCCAACGAGCAAGCCTGTGGCGACGGTGGCAAGGAAAAACTCCCTCAGACGACATGAGGAAGAAACCTCGAGAGGAACCAGACTCAAAAGGGAACCCATCCTCATTTGGGTGATAACAGACAATGTGATTATAAATAACTCACTTCTATAACTGTGTCCTATATAGTCACAAAGTATAACTGTGTAACCAGGAAATTCATTATAGTTTTAACATGAAGTCTGTTTTGTTGAAGTTATCAACTGTTCATTGATGGAAACTTGAGTGCAAAACTGGTCATGACAACTGCAGTCCTAAAGTTAGCAAGTTAACTGTAGTCATCAGACATAAAAGCATTACTGTAAGTGTCCAGAGCGTCTTCCAAATGTGACTTTCAAATGTCTATATGGGCCTGTTCTCCACAGGAGCGATGTGATGAGACTCCAGCCAGATCTAGGGCATCAGGATGGATCAGGCAGGTCCGAGGAGCAGAAGAGGTCAGCGTCTCGATCTCAGGATTGACATGTAACTCAGACGGGTTGTTAGGTCTGCCCAATGTCACCTGATGAGTAAGAACAGTATACATTTTGCACTGAGTGCAAGCAGGGACTCCGGCAAAACTAACTATGACAGCATAACTAAAAGGGGAGAGCCAGAAGGTAACACAGTCATGAGAGCGCCTGGGACATGTTAAATAAATTAACCTGACAAAACCCTGGATGCCAACACAGGAGCACATATTCCAGTCCCGATGTCCAAGTGTCATCTAGCAGGCTTTCTAACATCACCTGGAGATACAGTATAGCGAGCGGGTAACCCTCAGTGGAAATGGACCAACTTGGTTTATGATCAAAAGCTAGCGAGTCGACATCTTTGCTAACAGCCAAACATCAAGCAAGTGTAACAACACTACACACAGCAGGACAACTAATGGAGCATTACTGATGAGTTCAACAGAAAGCTCAGCATCTGTCTCACAGATTTTCATCTCTCTCAGCTCTCAGGAACGAGTACTGTAAAACCCAGTCCGAAGTTTACTCTGGTCCAGTCTCTCTCTCTCTCTCTTCCTGAGTCTTCCAACAATGTCTTCTTTGGTCTCTTCACCTCAACCGCCATGATGTCTGGACTGAGAATACCCATTCCACGTATTTTTATGGATATTGTTGCTGGATGATTTGGAAGCTGGCCGTGGTGCTATAAAGCATGACCCAGTTCTCGTGAGGTCTCTGAGGGACACCCCCCCCCACACACACAGAGTGACATGGGGTTGTAACTGGAGAAATGGGCATGGACTCTGAGTAGAAGACAAACCTTTCTCCTTATTATGACTCAATGTTCCATCAAAAGGATCTTGAAGCTGATATATTAAAGTAAAATTTTGACATAATGTTGCTCTGTTCAGGATAAACCAAGAGCTTTATTCCACAACAGAGAAAAAAAGACAAACCAAAACTCTGCTGTCTTCCACAGACATCAGGCACAAAGCGTGTTTCTGCTCTCACCAAAACCCCCAAACTTTACATCTGAATAACATTTAATTTTGGAAATTACCTGGATTTTATTGAATTATTTTTACTAAATCAAAACAACTGATGCTTGGGTGATATTACCTGCACACACACACACACACACACACACACACACACACACACACACACACACACACAGAGTTATGACTCCATAAAACTCAATAGTCCATATTATTAACCTGGTCTCAGGTCAGATATTTGCTGTTCTTGCAGTCACTGATCTGTGTGTGTGTGCACATATATGTGTGTGTGTGAGAGAGAGAGAAACAGACATTAGCATCCTCATTAGCCATGTAAAGGTAACAGCTCTTCCTTCTGATGGCTCTGTTAATTAGTGATGATCTTAAATCCCCATAGTCTCAAGATTTTAGCACGAGCGAGCGTGCGCACACACACACACACACACACACACACACACACACACACACACACACACACACACACCTCTCCTCAGGCTAAGAGACTGTTACTCTAATTAATTCCCTTGTGTCTGGGTAACTTTCTGCTCCTCATGTTAAAAGTGTGTGTGTGTGTGTGTGTGTGATATATTTTAACTTAGGCCCTCTCCACACGGCAACGGATTCAGGTGACTCCGATACAATTGCTTATCGTTTAGGCCTGGCGTCCACACGGCACCGGCGTTTTGGGTGCCCAAAACGCAATCTTTTTGAGAACGAGTTCCAGAGTGGAAAGATCTGGCAACGTTGCCGTTGTGAAGTCGTCTGGATGAGTAGAACGGATTTGTTTACGATGACGTCACAACCACATGACTGTGAGTGCTTGACGCCGGGTAGAAATGTAACGAACTCGATGCGAGTTGTCAACAAATCCTATAACTTGGTTCATGAAACGGGCTTACAAAATATTTTCACTGTGAATATTTATTGTGTAATGGTGCAAAGTGAGAGAGAGAGAGAGAGAGAGAGAGAGAGAGAGAGAGAGACTCTGCCCTTAGGGCAGAGTCAATCCCGCCAGCAAAAATAGGGAAAAAAAAGGAGCGATCTCACCTCTTCAGATGTTGATTTAAGTCCTACAATACATTCCTCAAAAAGGGCGTAGAAGAGCAAATTAATCCATCAACGTGTAGCATTCAATTTATTCCAGACCATTAAAGACGCCGCCTTCAGCGTAGAATCATATGTCATCCTCGCCGCCATATTGGATAGGTCAAAGCGGAGAATAAAGATTCATGTGCTGCATTTAACTGTACCAACAGGTTTACCGTCCAAACAAGATCACATGGGATTACCTTTCACAGGTGAGAAACAACAAATTAATCCATCAACATGTAGCATTCAATTTATTCTGGACCATTAAAGACGCCGCCTTCCGCGTAGAATCATACGTCATCCTCGCCGCCATATTGGATAGGTCAAAGCGGAGAATAAAGATTAGCTGCGTTTAACTGTACCAACAGGTTTGCCGTCCAAACGAGATCACATGGGATTACCTTTCACAGGTGAGACTGGAAAAATACTTTTCATTGTATTTGGTCATTATAATGTAATTTTACGAACAGATTTTCTTGACTTTGTGGCTAATATGAAGTCTCGCGCAGAATAGTTTATGCGCATGCGTCCTTACTTCTTCTATTGCTCTGGTGTCTCCGAAGGGACCGTCTTACAGCGCCCCTAGAGGTGTGGCATGTGTATTGCATAGTTTTCAGCAAGCGTTGCGTTGCCATATGGACCTGATATTTTACTGATCGTTGCCCATTTGGACACGATATATTTTTAAATAACATCTCATTGCCGTTGTCATGTGGATGTAGCCTTAGAGAACAGTGTATCAGCCACAGGTTGCATCTCAAACCAGTGAGTCGGATCACCACTGAGTTTAAATAACATCAAAAGTGTGTGTTTGTTTGTTATTAATTAATTAATCAATCAATTAATTAATTAATTAATTAATTAATTAATTAATTCATTTATAAGCTTCTTAATTAATTATTTTATACTCATTATTATCATCTGATTATTTTAAAAGTACATGAACTAAATCACATCCAGGGCTCGAAATTATTTTTATTTTCACCAGCCAGCCGGACTAGTGACCTTCCAAAGTAACTAGCCAAACAGAAAATCAACTAGTCAAAATTTGTTCATGTATGAATTTTACTTCTGTCAAAAATAACGCAAAAGAGAGTAGTTACCATTGTTCATGACTAATGTGCATTTATTTCAAGACCCGAGTATTTTGATACTGTTGTTAAATACATAAATGAGAACAACACAGAGCACCATAATATAATATCAACAAATAATAATGTATTGGAAAACTTGGCAACTTGGTGTATGAGTATTGAAAACAAATATACTTACTATCATGACTATAGCATCCAAAATATGTCCAACATGCTTTCTGTATTTAACCATTTATGAGAGAGAAAGCATTAGGAGCTTCATATTGACTATGAATCAACTTGAAAAAAAATTAATTATTCCATAAAAATCGTATCGCAGCCAAGGCCTACCCTGCTCCCATGTTTGCTTATAAGTCCTTTGTCGTTTCTCCTCTTCAGACCGAGGTCGCTTTGTCCCCGTCTCTGGCGGTTTCTGTACACCTTTCAGAAAATTCCACATCGCAACGTAGCTTTGGCAGATGTAGATGTAAACAACAACAAAAACACATGTTTAAATGGGCGATAATGTGGCCACATCTATTGAATTTGATAATGTGATGTGGCAGCTGGGGCGTGGCCAACTGTCAGTCTGTGAATGGAGGGCAGAGTCAGGGAAGGTAAGTGGTGGAATCATTGCACCTGATGGGGATTAACCTGTGTTTGTGTATCTTCCCCAGTGACTGCGCCCTTTAAAAGGAGAGGAGAGCAGAGAAAGGGAGCTCTCTCTCCCCAACCAGAATGTGTGTGTGCGCGCACACACGGCTGGGAAGTGATAAAAGGCTGAAAAGCTAGCAATAAATAGTTCATTGAGAACTCAGTTCTGGCCTGCCGTGATTCTGTGCTCCACCCACCTGGTCCAATACTGCACATGATTACCACAATATTCAACGAGATGCGTTATGTGCATGCGCAGTAGTGAAAAAACCGACAGCCTGACTCATACACGATATGATTCGGAATTCTCCGGTATTTTCCGTCCTGCCGATAAACACATCGATTAACACAGACACGGCATACGCTTAATATGTGGCGGCTTTAGTTGACAGTGTGTCTGAATCTTCACTTCATATATATTTTTTATTTTCAACTAGCCAGCCGGGCTGGCTAGTGACAGGAATTACTCGCCAAATGACAAATTAAGTCGCCTCGGGCGACCGGACCACCGCGAATTTCGAGCCCTGACATCATTCTCTCTCTCTTTCTCTCTCTCTCTCATACACACACACTCACACACACACACACACACACACACACACACACACACACACACACACAGAGCAGTGTGTAATTTAGCGTCTCACTGTCCGAGTGCAATGATACTAATACAAAGTTTATCTATCCAAAAACCCACACCCCCTTTTTCCACAGCGATGTCCAGCCCTGATTTCTCATCTCATCTCATGATCTCTAGCCGCTTTATTCTGTTCTACAGGGTCGCAGGCAAGCTGGAGCCTATCCCAGCTGACTACGGGCGAAAGGCAGGGTACACCCTGGACAAGTCGCCAGGTCATCACAGGGCTGACACATAGACACAGACAACCATTCACACTCACATTCACACCTACGGTCAATTTAGAATCACCAGTTAACCTAACCTGCATGTCTTTGGACTGTGGGGGAAACTGGAGCACAAGGAGGAAACCCACGTGGACACGGGGAGAACATGCAAACTCCTCACAGAAAGGCCCTTGTCGGCCGCAGGGCTCAAACCCAGACCTTCTTGCTGTGAGGCGACAGCGCTAACCACTTCACCACCGTGCCGCCCAGCCCTGATTTTAAATGTTGAATTTAAACTAAATGATTCCTGAATGAAAAAAACGTCACTGCAGTCTCAGTTTATCCCCAATATAGCACCATACCTGCTGACTCAGTCTCCGTGGTTACAGTAAAGCCACATTTTACTGCAGAATGACACTGAAATTTGAGCTCAGGTGGAGAAAACTCACATTATTAATGAATCAGTCAGTGACATAGTGTTTATTAACTGATGATTATAAAATGAAAGGCACATTCCAGGCCTTGGTTCACATTGCCGAGGGAATTCACCTTCAATAAACTCCGAAATTTTTCAAGTTAATCTCTAATTCAGACCATGGACACGTTTCTCATCCCACAGATTATCTTCACTCACAGGAGATTGAGACAGTCAGTGCAGCTAAACTGATAAAACACAATAAAATACAAACAAAATGATCACAGATGTGTTGGAGAGACAAAACCCATCACCTGATTGATACTGTGGGCATGTAGATTATTTAGTAGCTGCCTATTATCACAATTAATGAAGTCATTATGGATCTCTGTAATGCAACACGTCTCCACTGGAGTCTGAGCTTCAGACAGACAACAACCTCAAAGACCTCATGTGTGGATTCCTTCAAATCAATGGAGTCTCTTAAAGGAGATACGCAGAACCTTTATTTTTACAACCCCGATTCCAAAAAAGTTGGGACAAAGTACAAATTGTAAATAAAAATGGAATGCAATAATTTACAAATCTCAAAACCTGATATTGTATTCACAATAGAACAAAGACAACATATCAAATGTCAAAAGTGAGACATTTTGAAATGTCATGCCAAATATCGGCTCATTTGAAATTTCATGACAGCAACACATCTCAAAAAAGTTGGGGACAGGGGCAATAAGAGGCTGGAAAAGTTAAAGGTACAAAAAAGGAACAGCTGGAGGACCAAATTGCAACTCATTAGGTCAATTGGCAATAGGTCATTAAATTGACTGGGTATAAAAAGAGCATCTTGGAGTGGCAGCGGCTCTCAGAAGTAAAGATGGGAAGAGGATCACCAATCCCCCTAATTCTGCGCCGACAAATAGTGGAGCAATATCAGAAAGGAGTTCGACAGTGTAAAATTGCAAAGAGTTTGAACATATCATCATCTAAAATGCATAATATCATCAAAAGATTCAGAGAATCTGGAAGAATCTCTGTGCGTAAGGGTCAAGGCCGGAAAACCATACTGGGTGCCCGTGATCTTCGGGCCCTTAGACAGCACTGCATCACATACAGGCATGCTTCTGTATTGGAAATCACAAAATGGTCTCAGGAATATTTCCAGAGAACATTATCTGTGAACACAATTCACCGTGCCATCCGCCGTTGCCAGCTAAAACTCTATAGTTCAAAGAAGAAGCCATATCTAAACATGATCCAGAAGCGCACACGTCTTCTCTGGGCCAAGGCTCATTTAAAATGGACTGTGGCAAAGTGGAAAACTGTTCTGTGGTCAGACGAATCAAAATTTGGAGTTCTTTATGGAAATCAAGGACGCCATGTCATTCGGACTAAAGAGGAGAAGGACGACCCAAGTTGTTATCAGCGCTCAGTTCAGAAGCCTGCATCTCTGATGGTATGGGGTTGCATTAGTGCATGTGGCATGGGCAGCTTACACATCTGGAAAGACACCATCGATACTGAAAGGTATATCCAGGTTCTAGAGCAACATATGCTCCCATCCAGACGACGTCTCTTTCAGGGAACACCTTGCATTTTCCAACATGATAATGCCAAACCACATACTGCATCAATTACAGCATCATGGCTGCGTAGAAGAAGGGTCCGGGTACTGAACTGGCCAGCCTGCAGTCCAGATCTTTCACCCATAGAAAATATTTGGAGCATCATAAAACGGAAGATACGAAAAAAAAAGACCTAAGACAGTTGAGCAACTAGAATCCTAGATTAGACAAGAATGGGTTAACATTCCTATCCCTAAACTTGAGCAACTTGTCTCCTCAGTCCCCAGACGTTTACAGACTGTTGTAAATAGAAAAGGGGATGTCTCACAGTGGTAAACATGGCCTTGTCCCAACTTTTTTGAGATGTGTTGTCGTTATGAAATTTAAAATCACCTAATTTTTCTCTTTAAATGATACATTTTCTCAGTTTAAACATTTGATACGTCATCTATGTTCTATTCTGAATAAAATATGGAATTTTGAAACTTCCACATCATTGCATTCCGTTTTTATTTACAATTTGTACTTTGTCCCAACTTTTTTGGAATCGGGGTTGTAAATAAATTTCTGAGTGGATCCTTGACTCTTGTATGCTGCATAAATAGGAATAAAAAATATATATTTTTGAGAGTTAAAATTGATCGCAAAGTTGGCATTCGAGCTGCCCCACTGAGCCAGCCAGCCCTGAGTGTGTGACGTCACAACGGTAACTGGTTTTAAGGCCAAGGCCTTTGACAGCTATAAATAAAAATTTATGGTGAAAGTAAGAAATACCATTACTGACTTGCTCAACTAAGACTGATTTGGCTTCACTGCTTGTGGGTTGACTCTCCTTAAAACAGGATAGGTGTTATAACTTATGCAGCATACATGTACATGCATGCATTTTCACTGATAAAACGTAAAAGGCTAATTAAATAATCAGATGAACTGCGTGAATCACATTCTGATGCAAATTAAATAATCTTATACCAGTAACTTAAACACGCAATACAAGTTACATGTATTAATCTAAATGCAGGAAAACAATGTGTTGTTTTTGTTGTTTTTTTATCCAAATGAAAGTCAGATCTTACCCGTCTGTGCTCTCGCTTCTTGAAGGCCGACCTTGTGGCCGATTGTTTTGAAACAATCTGACTTTCAGTTGTTCATTCAGTTCTCCGTTCATTCGCTTCTTCCATGTAAGGGCGAGATTGCAGTAATATCCAGTTTAGAAATAAGAAGGCTGCTACACTCACTCTCTCCATACTGTGTATTCCACCATTACTGCTCGGCTCAGGCAATTACTAAAACCTGGGACAGAACAGGATGTCACCGGTTATCGCAACAACCGCGGTGTGTGTGTGTGTGTGTGTGTGTGTGTGTGTGTGTGTGTGTGTGTGTGTATGTCACTGCCCGAGCGATATGTCCCATCCCATTCTGTCCCGGGTTTTAGCAACAACCGTCGGCTCACGCTCCAGGAGGGCTGGTGCAACTGAACTCACTTAAAAAAATGAATAAATACTTTCCTTTTCTTGTTTTATTTTTCTTTTATTCTTGGTACTGCACCCTCTTTCAATACAGGCTTATAGCCAACACTCCTCAACAGATCAGAGGTCTCGTTTGAGTCTTCAGTAAAATGTGCAGAGCAGAGGAGAGACCACTTCATAGCTACCCAATGTGTTCGTGAACTTCTTGTAAAACGCGTCCAAATCTTTATAGTTTGAACATTCTTGGGCCATGAATGCAACATAAATCCACCTTCTGTCATGTTGCTGCACCAGCCAAAAACACATCTACATGGCATGGCAATAAATTAGCTCAAAATGGAGGATCGGAGTTGCAGTCAACTCTGTGTTTTAGTATCGCGGAAATGGCGATGAGACCAATAGCCTTCCTGTTGTGATGTTATGGACGTCAAGGTCATTCACTCAGACCGCTACCTACCATATATAAATCACTTTAATCGTAAAAATTACTATATTAGATTTATTGTTAGCGCTTAAAACTATTCCTGTGCCATTCTTGAGGTCTCAAGGCATTTATAAACGAAAGTGAGGCCATGGCTCTGCTTATATGCTTTAAAGTGTATGTAATGCCTCATTGTAATGCTTTAAAATGAATAGACATCTTTAGTAATGACCAAAAGGAATTAATAAAGCAGGGGGAAATAATACTAATTAGTTATTATTTTATTATCAAGCACAAAACTATCGATAAATCGTGGCTTCCGGATCCCAGAAAAAGGCAGCCTTGCCCCAGGGCTAATCTTACACGATGTCACATGTGGAATCCCAGTTATCTGGGTCATTTCGGTTCATCTGACTCCATCTTACAAAAATAACAATGGGAGAGTGCTGCATTGTGTTTGGATGTTCAAATCCATATACAACAGGACATTTGGTTCACAAATTTCTGAGAAAAAAAACAAAAAAACAAATCTAAAGCAACAGTGGGTGAGGTTTGTGCAAATGAAGTGGGCAGATTTTGTGTCACCTACTAATAATAAATTTGATTCATTAAGTGTTCATCACCACCAGAACGACCACATGGGAATTATTGGAGAAAAAAGAAACCCATTTATTTAATAAATGACATTTGATCTGGGGCGGCATGATGGTGTAGTGGTTAGCACAGCAAGAAGGTCCTGTGTTTGAGCCCAGTGGCCGGTGAGGGCCTTTCAGTGTGGAGTTTGCATGTTCTCCCCGTGTCCGCGTGGGTTTCCTCCGGGTGCTCCGGTTTCCCCCACAGTCCAAAAACATGCAGGTTAGGTTAACTGGTGACTCTAAATTGACCATAGGTGTGAATGTGAGTGTGAATGGTTGTCTGTGTCTATGTGTCAGCCCTGTGATGACCTGGCGACTTGTCCAGGGTGTACCCCGCCTTTCGCCCATAGTCAGCTGGGATAGGCTCCAGCTTGCCTGCGACCCTGTAGAACAGGATAAGCGGCTACAGATAATGGATGGACATTTGATCTGACATTTGGACAGTTAGGGAATTCCCCTATTAACTCACACACAGGATTATGAGCAACATTTACACACTTGTGACATCCAATTTTATCTTATATGATGCACTTTAACAGGAAGAAAAATGTGCACGCGCAATCATCATTAATTATTAACTGAAACGTGTTAAATGCTCTCAGATTGTGATATTGCAAGACTCAATTTGTTTTTAGTTTTGTTCAGGAAAACATGATGAAAAGTAACCACTGCTTTCAGCACGTCTCTCTCTCCATCTATCCATCCATCTCTCCATCTTGCACACACTACAGAGGAAGACTGTTGTGAACTAAGTGAACTGGCAGTTTCTCGTCTTGCGGGCTTGAAACAACCATTTGTAGCCTGTTGGAAAAAAAGGGAAGAGAAACCTAACTGTTAAATTAGTTCTGTAACCTGTTGAGAAGGGAAAAAAGTGTTACAGCATTTAGAAATATTTTTCTTTCATTGAGCATTATTTTCATTTAATTCCTAATCATAGCCTTTATTTAATTCTGCATTTAATTTATTAATTCATTTTATCCCAGAGGTCTGTTCCCTCTTCATTCGTGGTTCTGTAAGGAAAAAGTGATTTCATTCGTTCATAGTGGTGTAGCAGAATTGGTATTGGTGAAAACAACTCATATCCCGCTTCCTTGGCGCAGGTTAGTGAGACGCATTGTGAGAGATGCGCAGAGCGATAGCAGGAGGAGAGCAGAAACACGGGAGTTGGAGTGAAAAAACTCGTTAAAACACTTGATATTGTGCATACTGTTTAAAAAAAAGAGGAAGGAACTGTTCGAACTCATACGTGAGTGTCCCGTGAACCACGGAGAAGCGACCTTGGGAACCTTATCTGTGTTTATTTTTTTCTTTTCTCAGTGAGTACTGTGAAGCATAAGTAGTTAGCCCCGCGAGTTAGCATAGCCTTGTGGTGTGTTAAGGCCAATTTATGCTGACAACCCAGTCCTCGCAGATAGCGTCGCAGACAGTGTCTGCATAGCCCCCCCACCTTCGCAGACGCTCTGCGCGCACCTCCCAAAAATTGTGACCACTGCAGAAGCCTCGCAGACAGCGTCTCAGACAAGAGGGCTCTGATTGGTCCAGTCTACATCCGCTGTACATGCACTTCCGCTTCCCTACTTTCCCGGTTTGTTTTGTTTTCATGACCACCATTTTTAAAAACACGAGCGAAGATGGAGCAGCACGAAGAGCGGTTGATCGAGGAAGTGAGGAAGTACGTACATCTATATGACTCCAGTTCTAGTCATTATAAGTAACCGGAGGATAAACACTCCACTAACCACACCCACCAACTACTCCTAGTGATTTCGCAACTTCGCGCCCCCTTGCGTTGTGGCAGTGAATAACATTGCGCATGCCTATTACTCCCCACTCAACGATAAATTACAACTGTCTGCGAAAAGCTATCTGTGAAAGCCTTGTCGCAAGAGCATGCAGAGGCCTTTAGTGTAACCCACATCAGGTTACAGAGCTTGCTTTTGTGAGGTACTGCAATCTTCTGCCCCACCAGCGGGTGGCGCGTGTGCTGTAAAGAAAATCTTCAGCCCGTATTCACTCTCTTTGGAGCGAGACATTGCCCGAGAGCACACAGTCATCCTACTGAGAACTACTGGTATGGAAATATCCTCTGAGGGATAGAAAATCATAAAATCTCGTACCAAATATTGAAATATTGTGTGTCCATTAGGTTGAAAGCTGTGAGAGAGAGAGAGAGAGAGAGAGAGAGAAAGAGTTGAGCCGCATGAATCTGTGAGCTCCTCAAGATACCTCTGGTAAGGATGCTAATGCGAGTGTTATGCTAACTGTCTAGCTCCATTTTGTCATAAAACGCCATTCTTTTAAAACCAATCGGAGTTGTGACCCTGATACTTGCTGTTTGATACCATGTAGAGACAGATTCAGGTTGTTTTATGTTGTTGATGTTTTTAAAAGATCTCTAATTGCACTAGCAGTGTGCTAATCGCGTTGGCGGCATGCTAATCGCTAAGCATTTGAATGTGAACTTGTTTTAGCTCTGCTGCTAGCCCAGCTAAGTTAGTTACCACTGTAGCAGATCGTCGATAGTTTCACACCATTGAAGGTGCCTATACCTAGTTGTTTGAGTAAAGTTATTTCATTGAAGGAGCACTTGCCCTTTTATTGATCAGATATCATTGATTTATGTCATTTAATGGTTAAAATGTGTTTGATATGAATACAAAAGAGCTATGCCGTTCATCTTAAGTCTAAAAAAGGTGAATATATTAAAGGATATATGGTTGATTAAGAATATGTTTAAAAGACACATTTGATTAAAAATATGTTATATTTAAAGTGCAGTTAAAAAGCATAAATAGATTTAAAGGGTTAAAAAACAAATATCTGGTTTCAGAACTGTCATGATTCTATTTCTATGCTGTGAGATGGAAGTACATGATTGATTTTTCAGTGGAACTGACCTATTTTATGTGGTGTGATGTGTACCTATTCATTTGCATAATGATTAGAGTATAGTATTTATATCCTTTACAATTGGTTATACTTGATTTGACATTTGAATGGAGATAAATTTATCGGATTTAAACTGAAATGACAATAGTAACTAATGCATTCTGTACTGTATGCATAGATTGTTTTTTTAATGAGAGAGAGAGAGAGAGAGAGAGAGAGAGAGAGATCATTTGAACCTAACCCTAGTGGTCAGTGGCGAGCCAACCGCAGAAGTCGACAGTGAACGGACCAAGAGCCTGGTGTGGCCAGCCGTGGCGTCTTTGGAACCATCATTATCACTCTCCTTCATTTGAGATACAGATAAGATCACATGTAAACCTACCCAGGTAGTAGAAGAACATACATACTTCAAGAAACACACACACACACACACACACACACCAAGAACTAGAGACAATGAACCAACTTTGTTTCCTTTAACTCCAAGAAGAATCTCACAAAAGGACATTTTATTTTGAAATTATTTATTTTTGGGCCCTTTAATGTGTGCCTGTGCACTCAGGAAGCTGGCTTAGATAGGTAGGGAATGTGAATAACTGTCTAATTTTGTATAATACATTTTTCAAACTTACTTGCTCTGCGTTGTCTGTTCTCTGCTGACCTCTTATTATTTTAGGCTCCGTAGTCGTACCTAGAGTTTCCTGATGTTAGCCCAGCTTTAATTCATAGCTAATTAAATCAGTTATCAGTACACTTACCTGGAGACACGGGTTACAAGTGGCGAGCCAGCCAGGAGCCTAGTTATGTATCAGCAGTGAACCACATTACAAGGGTGTGAAACAATTTTGAGTGTGTAAGTTCTTTGTTATCTGTGTATAAGTTACTCTTTTACTAAAGATGGAGTTCATAATGAGCTCAGGTATGAAAGTCCCCAATGCAGTGATAGTGAGTGGTTTGCTTGAATCACCAGAAGATGAGGAGATCATAGACTTCCTTAAGAAGTATGGCTTCATGAGACTTGTCCCAGTCACTGATGTTAACTCAGAGTTTTATAAAAATCTGATTATTGAGTATCAAGATGGTGTTGCCATTGAAGCCTTAGCCCCTCTTCTGCCCTACACACATGAACTTAAAGACAATCCAGACGTAAAATACTATGTTCAAGCTCTGGCAAGTGTGTACACTACTAAAGTTGGCTGCAATGTTACCAAAACTTACCTTGATGAAATAAAGAAGTTAGCGAAACTGAGTGGAAGAGGCTTCGAAGAAGTGATGAAAGACATGATGTCAGAGATCAGTGAGACAATTGAGACTGATGGCAGTGGCGATAATGAGTCTGGAGCCAAACAGCTCAACACATCTCTTGACACAGTTGAACCCCCACACCCCCAGGTGCTCCCAGGTTCTTCTCAGGTAAGGTTTGTTCACAGTGGTGCTGAGCCATGTCCATCAGCTGATTTGAGGCGGAATTTGTCCAGTGTGGAGAGCGACCTGAATCCACCTGAAATTCAAAAGGTCATCGTTGAGCAAGTTGTGAGGAGAAATGAATTAAACACACATTCACACTTTCCCATCAAGCTTTGCTCATTCTCAGGAAAGATCCCCAGACCCAGTAGTGAGACAGACTATGCCACATGGCGTTCACATGTTGAGCTTCTCAGGAAAGACCCCACCATGTCTAGTCTTCAGAAATCACAGAAAATCTTTGAAAGTTTGCTCTTCCCTGCAGCAGATATTGTCAAAAGATTAAGCCCTGAAGCTACTCTTGAAACCTACCTTCAACTGCTGGATGCAGCCTTTGGAACCATTGAGGACTGTGATGAGCTTTTTGCCCAGTTTATGAATACTCTTCAGGATCCTGGTGAAAAGGCCTCTACTTACCTCTGCCGTCTTCAAGCTGCCCTGAACCTTGTTGTGAAAAGAGGAGTAGCTGCTGCTGGAGAAGCAGATAGACACATTCTCAAACAGTTTTGTCGCGGGTGTTGGGACAACGCCTTGCTCTCCGACTTCAACCTCAAAGAAAAGAAAAGTCACCCTCCAGCATTTTTGGAGCTCATGTTATTAATCCGCACTGAAGAGGATAGGCAGGCAGCTAAAGCCACGCGTATGAAGAAGCACCTTAGCTCACACCAGCAGCGGGCTATGGCAAGCTCTCAGAGTGCATGTGCCTGCAGTCAACAAGCAGTGTTCCAGCCTGAGTCCGACCCATTGACAGAGCTTAAACAGCAGGTGGCGTCTCTGCAGAGCCAACTCACCACGCTTATGTCTAAGAAAGCCGAAAAGCCCCGACACCCAAGGTGAGCTCTGAACAACGGTCAAGCAGACCAGCGCCATCTAAACTTGACCCTAGAGCATCAAGCTGGAAGCCTACCAACTCAAAGACAAGCACCCAGCCGAGACCTTGGTACTGTTTCAAGTGTGGCGAGGACGGTCACATTTCCTCAGCTTGCAGTAACAATCCAAACCCTACTCTTGTCAATGAAAAGAGAGATCAGTTAAGAGAAAAGCAGCACCTCTGGGAGGCCAAAGAACACTCACCAGACAATACGGATTTTTAGATGGAGTCTCAGTTGCAGGGCAAACTGAGGCTGGAGCAGGTCACCAACGCCCTGCTAAAGATGAAAGTGATGTCAAGCCCAAGTTCCGTGCTGCCTTGAACCAATCCAATGTCAGAAAACACCCCTTCAAAGTCCCGCAAAAACTGATTGGCATGAAGAGTACAGGTCAAGTCACAATTCATGGCAAGCAGTTCAGCTGTCTCCTTGACACAGGTTCGCAAGTAACCACAGTCACCAAGTCCTTCTACGACCAATACTTACCTGAGCAACCGATCGAACCACTCTATAACCTTCTGGAAGTTGAAGGGGCCAATGGTCAACCTGTGCCCTACCTCGGATATGTTGAAGTCGCCATCACCTTCCCAAAACAGTTCCTTGGAGCTGAATACGAAGTCCCAACGTTGGCCTTGGTTGTTCCAGACAGTGGCACTTCAGGGCACCACGTACTGATTGGTACAAACACATTCGATGTAGTGTATGGCATGTGCAGAGAGAAAAGCTCAGCAAACCACCATCCTGTCCCGAACGGCTACAGGACGGTACTGAAGGTACTTCAACTGCGATGGGAACAAAGCCATGACAGTAACATCTGACTGGTAAGGATGCAAGGCAGAGACAGAAAAGTCATTCCAGCTGGAGGAACAGTCGTTCTGGAAGGAATGGTGTCAGTCAAGGAGTTCTATACTGAGAGGTCTGTCATCATGGAGCATACATGTCAACCTTTGGTCAGTCAAACCTGTATAACCAACCTCCAAAATCTGTATTTCCCTTATAAAATCCATATAAGATGCAAATTAAAATAATTTACCTAAAATTTGAATGATAATTAACAATGATATATCCAAGTTACTTTTTATTCAATATTAATAACAATAAACCTTCAGAATGAATACAAAGCTCCAATGTTCGACAAAAACACAAAGTGTCACTCTAATGTTCTGAATTGTACTCCATGACAGCTTTTTTTAGCAGTCTGCACCAATACCTCACGAGGCTGCATGTCACAGCAAGTGTCTGTGTTGATCTTGGCAGAGTGCCCATTCAGAATCTTTTCAGTCGCTATTGAAAGTCGCTCAGGTGGAAATAAGCGTTTCAAACAAAATGTTACTTCCGGGTTGGCAGGATTCTCGCAATGCGGTGTGCGCATGATCAAAAGTGGAACAAAGTCTCGCTACCACAAGATAACGCGTGATTTCATAAGACTCTTTACTGGCTGTTTGTGCTTTCTGTGGTGTACAGTACGTTTGTAAATGTTATGTGCTCTTTTATCATCGTGGGAATTGATTATAGCTCTAAATAAATATTGGAGTTTTTTAAAAGAATCTGTATAACTTTATTTGTATGCCCGTATACTACATTTATTGAATCAAATCCATATAAAATACGGACATTCCGTATAGGTTGACATGTATGATGGAGTACCCTTCATCATCTTCTCTCCCTGGAGGACTACTAGTAAAGCCCTGTCTCGTTGATCTACCAAGCAGGCAGGCAGGCAAACTACCAGTTGTCATCTCCAATGAGTCAGATCATGACATTACCATCCCAGCCAAGATTGTGATTGCAGAGCTCAGTGCAGTCCAGACCATTCTGTCCCACAAACAAAGCGTGACCAAGCCATCTGAATCAGAACACTCCAAGGCAGCTGACCTAGCCTTTGACTTTGGTGAGTCCCCAGTCCCTCCAGAATGGAAAGACAGAATCACTCAAAAACTGAGCAGCATGCCTGAAGTCTTTGCCCTGAACGACACTGATTGTGGAAGGACAGACAAAGCCAAGCATCACATCAAACTGTCTGAGGAGACACCATTCAAACTCAGAGCTTGGCCAATACACCCACACGACGTAGAAGCTGTTCGTCAACATCTTCAAGAGCTTCTCGATGCTGGGGTGATCCGTGAAAGTGAATCTCCATTCTTCTCCCCAATCGTTGTAGTCAGGAAGAAGAATCGCCAGGTATGCCTCTGTATTGACTACAGGAAACTGAACCTGCAGACGGTGAAAGATGCATATGCACTCCCGAGGATGGATGACACCTTCACAGCACTCTCCGGTTCCAAGTGGTTCAGCGTCCTTGATCTAAAGTCTGGCTATTATCAGGTCGAAGTTGACGAGGCTGACAAGCCAAAGACTGCCTTTGTATGCCCACTTGGTTTCTGGGAGTTTAATCGCATGCCTCAGGGAGTGACAAACACCCCAAATACCGTCCAGAGACTGATGGAAAAGTGCATGGGAGACATGAACTTGAAGGAGGTTGTCGTTTTCCTGGATGACTTGATAGTCACACAGATTTAATACTTGTCATTTTTAGGGCATACCTAACAACGTGTTTTCTTTCTCTCCCCCCCCCATCTGTCCCTCTGAGTTACATGTTGATCCTGGGATTGAGATGCTGGCCTCTTCTGCCCCTCGGACCTGCTTGATCCATCCTGGTGCCCTGTGTCTGGTCGGAGTTTTATCGCCCCACTCCTGTGAAGGACGGCCCCATGAGGACAGTTGAGGGTTATACCTGTTAAAACTGTTAATATTATAGTCAGGCTGTCTGTTGTTGCCCAAATGAGGATGGGTTCCCTTTTGAGTCTGGTTCCTCTCAAGGTTTCTTCCTCATGTCGTCTGAGGGAGTTTTTCCTTGCCACCGTCGCCACAGGCTTGCTCATTGGGGATAGATTAGGTATAAAATTAGCTCATGTTTTAAGTCGTTCAAATTCTGTAAAGCTGCTTTGCGACAATGTTTATTGTTAAAAGCGCTGTACAAATAAACTTGATTTGATTTGATAGTCTTCTCGAAAACTTTAGAAGATCATGAAGCCAGACTCACCAAGGTTCTCAACCGCCTGAAGGAGTATGGACTAAGGCTGTCTCCAGAGAAATGTAAATTCTTTCAGTCTTCAGTCCAGTACTTGGGGCATGTGGTCTCGGAGCAGGGAGTGGAGACTGATCCGGAAAAGATTGCAGTGCTAAAGACCTGGCCAGTCCCTCAGCATCTAAAAGAGTTGAAAGCCTTCCTCGGATTCTGTGGGTATTATAGAAAGTTCATTAAAGGCTATTCAAGTATAATGAAACCCCTGAATGACTTAACATCTGGCTACCCACCTCCAGGGAAGCATCCAAAGTCCAAGGAAAGGGGTGGACAATACTACCACCCCAAAGAACCATTTCCAAACCGTTGGACTCCTGCCTGCCAACAGGCGTTTGAAATGATCATAGACAAGTTGGCAACATCCCCAGTCCTGGCCTTCGCAAATCCTGTACTGCCTTACATCCTTCACACGGATGTGAGTTCCACCGGCCTCGGAGTGGCCTTATATCAGGAGCAGGAGGGACAGCTGCGTGTCATTGCCTACGCAAGCAGAGGGTTATTGCGTAGTGAGTCCTGCTATCCAGCTCACAAGCTCGAGTTTTTAGCACTGAAATGGTCTGTAACATAGAAGTTCAGTGACTACCTTTATGGCAACCAGTTCACAGTAGTCACCGACAGCAACCTTCTCACCTACATATTTACCTCAGCCAAACTCGACGCAACCAGCTATAGGTGGTTAGCGGCCCTCTCTACCTTCTCCTTTAAGCTCCAGTACCACCCCAGGAAGCAGAATGGAGATGCTGATGCACTTTCGTGACGTCTCCATGGCGACTTGTGTGATGACCCCTCATCTCAAAAAGAGTGGGACAGGATCCGCCAGTTCACACAACACCATCTATTGGATCCAGATAACATTGAGGCTGTGGACCATGGGGTCGTTCATGCCATCTGTGAGAGACAACTTGTCTATTGTGCCAATGATGGAATGGGCAGTGATGGAAGTATCTCCCTCGTCAAGAGCCTTGCCATCTCTGGATATGCTGTACCTGACAGCTTTGAGCAGGAAGATGAGCTCGGAGGACTTACCATCATCCTGCACCTATCAGAGGCAGATCTCAGAGACAAACAGAGAGCTGACCAGTGCATTGAACATGCCATCTCCCAGATTGAGCATGGTGAGAAACCACCACCCGCTATGAGAACTGAGCTCCCAGACCTACCTCTGTTGTTGAGAGAATTGAATAGGCTTGAACTGCAAAATGGCATCCTCTATAGAACACGCCAAGAAGAAGGCAACACACAGTACCAGTTAGTCTTACCTGAAGAACTTCGTGAGACGGTCTTAACGAGCCTGCATGACAACATGGGCCATATGGGAAGAGACCGCACGCTGGACTTGGTCAGAGCCAGATTTTACTGGCCGAGGATGGCCTCTGACATTGAGAAGAAAGTCAAGACATGCAACAGGTGTGTGCGCAGGAAAACCTTACCTGAGAGGGCCGCACCTTTAGTGAACATCATGACAACGCGACCGCTTGAACTGGTCTGCATGGACTTCTTATCCATTGAACCGGACAGAAGTAGCAAAAAGGACATTCTCGTGATCACAGATCAGTTCACAAAATACGCAGTGGCTATCCCAACACCAAGCCAAAAGGCTCAAACGGTTGCAAAGTGCTTATGGGACAATTTCATCGTCCATTATGGCATTCCAGAGAAACTGCACAGTGACCAAGGTCCTGATTTTGAATTGCGGCTGATCAAAGAACTGTGTGAAGTTGCAGGCATACAGAAAATTCGAACAACCCTGTACCACCCAAGGGGTAACCTGGTGGAACGTTTTAACCGCACTCTGTTAGACATGCTTGGCACTCTGGAAAACCAGGATAAGTCACACTGGAAAGACTTTGTGAAGCCTTTGGTCCATGCATACAATTGTACCAGAAGTGAAGTGACTGGGTTCACACCGTATGAGCTAATGTTCGGACGCCAGCCATGCCTGCCGGTCAACTTTGCATTCGGCTTACCTGTCAAAGAAGAGCAACAGAAGTCACACTCACAGTACGTAAAGCACCTCAGAGCCCACCTCGAGGAGAGCTACAAAATAGCTACAAGGAGTGCTGCCAAGGTAGCTGAAAAGAACAAAACAAGGTCCGACAAGCGTGTGACTCCTTCTGCTTTGGACATTGGAGACAGAGTACTTGTCAGGAATGTACGTATTCATGGAAAGCACAAGCTCGCTGATAAATGGGAGTCCATTGTCCATGTGGTAGTGAGGAAAGCTGGAGACCTCCCCATCTACACAGTCAAACCAGAGACCGGAGAAGGCCCCTGGCACATGCTGCATCGAGACCTCTTGCTCCCATGTGGGTTCCTCTCTGTAACAATGGAAGAGTGCAGACAACCCAAACCACCTGAGCACCGCAAGACACTCCAGAACATTCGCAGTGACCCAAGAGAAGTTGATCAATCCTCAGATGAGGATGATGCCATTCCTGTTACCTGGTCCCAAAAAGAACTAGTTCCAGAGGTAACCAGATGTATTGTCTCGGAAGATGTTCTAAGACACCATGGTCCAAGTCATTCTAAAGAGAATCTGATGACAAACCCCAACAAGGTGACTGATGATGTTCCAGCTAGTGTGAAAAACCTACCTGAAAATGAACCTGTGGAAAAGAAAAACCTACCTGGAAATGAACCTGTGGAAAAACCAAAATTACCTGGAAGTGAACCTGTGGAAAGAGAGACAAACTTACCTGACAATGACAGCCTTGTGAAGGACTTGTCAGATGAGGACTATCCTGAACAACATACATTCCTCTCCGACATGCCAGAATGTGACGAGACAAATGTCCCTGAAAATGAAGGAGAAGAGGAGATTAAGGAGACCGAGGGGCAAGCGGACATTGATGACCCCATTAGGAGGTCTGAGAGGAATCGTCAGCCACCTAGGTGGCTTGACTATACCGAACTGGGAAACCCCTTAGTCACAGTGGTGAAGTCTTTCTTCCAAGGGCTGAATGCTGTTTGGAATGACATCATAAGCGAGAGTGAAGTGCCAGCTCATTCCCCTGCCCTGTTGCCTCAAGTAATAACCATCTGAACATTGCCATGCACAGGGACGTGCATGAGATTGGAGGGGAGAGTGTAACCCACATCAGGTTACAGAGCTTGCTTTTGTGAGGTACTGCAATCTTCTGCCCCACCAGCGGGTGGCGCGTGTGCTGTAAAGAAAATCTTCAGCCTGTATTCACTTTCTTTGGAGCGAGACATTGCCCGAGAGCACACAGTCATCCTACTGAGAACTACTGGTATGGAAATATCCTCTGAGGGATAGAAAATCATAAAATCTCATACCAAATATTGAAATATTGTGTGTCCATTAGGTTGAAAGCTGTGTGAGAGAGAGTTGAGCTGCATGAATCTGCGAGCTCCTCAAGATACCTCTGGTAAGGATGCTAATGCTAATGCGAGTGTTATGCTAACTGTCTAGCTCCATTTTGTCATGAAACACCGTTCTTTTATAACCAATCGGAGTTGTGACCCTGATACTTGCTGTTTGATACCATGTAGAGACAGATTCAGGTTGTTTTATGTTGTTGAAGATGTTTATAAAAGATCTCTAATTGCGGTAGCAGCATGCTAATCGCGTTGGCGGCATGCTAATCGCTAAGCATTTGAATGTGAACTTGTTTTAGCTCTGCTGCTAGCCCAGCTAAGTTAGTTACCACTGTAGCAGATCATTGATAGTTTCACACCATTGAAGGTGCCTATACCTAGTTGTTTGAGTTATTTCATTGAAGGAGCACTTGCCCTTTTATTGATCAGATATCATTGGTTTATGTCATTTAATGGTTAAAATGTGTTTGATATGAATACAAAAGAGCTATGCAGTTCATCTTAAGTCTAAAAAAGGTGAATATATTAAAGGATATATGGTTGATTAAGAATATGTTTAAAGGACACATTTGATTAAAAATATGTTATATTTAAAGTGCAGTTAAAAAGCATAAATAGGTTTAAAGGGTTAAAAAACAAATATCTGGTTTCAGAACTGTCATGATTCTATTTCTATGCTGTGAGATGGAAGTACATGATTGATTTTTCAGTTGAACTGACCTATCTTATGTGGTGTGATGTGTACCTATTCATTTACATAATGATTAGAGTATAGTATTTATATCCTTTACAATTGGTTATCCTTGATTTGACATTTGAATGGAGATAAATTTATCGGATTTAAACTGAAATGACAATAGTAACTAATGCATTCTGTACTATATGCATAGATTTGTTTTTTTTAATGAGAGAGAGAGAGAGAGAGAGAGAGAGAGAGCATTTGAACCTGACCCTGGCGGTCAGTGGCAAGCCAACTGCAGAAGTCGACAGTGAATGGACCAAGAGCCTGGTGTGGCCAGCCGTGGCGTCTTTGGAACCATCATTGTCACTCTCCTTCATTTGAGATACAGATAAGATCACACGTAAACCTACCCGGGTAGTAGAAGAACATACATACTTCAAGAAACACACACACACACACACCAAGAACTAGAGACAATGAACCAACTTTGTTTCTTTTAACTCCAAGAAGACTCTCACAAAAGGACATTTTATTTTGAAATTATTTAATTTGGGCCCTTTAATGTGCGCCTGTGCACTCAGGAAGCTGGCTTAGATAGGTAGGGAATGTGAATAACTGTCTAATTTTGTATAATACATTTTTCAAACTTACTTGCTCTGCATTGTCTGTTCTCTGCTGACCTCTTATTATTTTAGGCTCTGTAGTTGTACCTAGAGTTTCCTAATGTTAGCCCAGTTTTAATTTATAGCTAATTAAATCAGTTATCAGTACACTTACCTGGAGACACGGGTTACATTAACCTCCAAGCTGGAGCATAAACTCACAGTGTTGTGTTAATTTTCTTGTGATAGAAGAGAAAAACGTGTGTGTGTGTGTGTTAAAAAAGAGTATGTATGCATGTTATTTACATTGTGTGAATAGATAGAGACATCATTAAGATGAGTCATGTGTTATGAGATTGCTTCATTCTTCTGTGTAGCACTGTGCTGTTGCACACAGGCACGAGATATCAGGGTTGTGAAACAAACTTACAGCAAATTCATATTGCATTATTTTACTTACCTTAATCCAGTGTAATTACTGTTGAACTGTGAGTGGTTTTATAATCATTTACATATGGGTTTCTTGATTGTTTATCAGTCAATTAATGATTTTATTTTCATTATAGGGAGGGAAAGTGAAACAGCGATCCTAGTGGTAGCGTTTCTAAGCCGAGAGCCATACTATTGAAAATCCCTTAGACCCGATTTTAAAAAAAATCCCATAAAGTTATGATGTGGAACTTGTACACCCCCAAAAAATATGTTGTATATGTTGGGATTATCTACTAACTGTGAAAGTATCAGGTGAAATTTCGCTGTCTTTTAAAAGATCAAAATTGCGCCTAAACTGTCAGAAACAGACTACAACCAAACTGTCTAGTCAGAGTCGCTCATATTATGTCAGCAGTAGGCTTGATAAGTTTTGTTCTTCATATTAGCCCTTACGAGTGCTGACAGCTCTCCCTGTGAATAGCGGCAGTTGACTACATGCCCTGATCTGTAATGGTTATCGCCACAAGGGATGCATTTCTTATGGTTACAGAAATACTCTGCCAACCACGCTATACAAGTCGGCATGTTGATGTAGGCTACTTGCCGGCCACTACCTGCTACAGATTTGGAAAGGCGCTAGACTTGCGGTGACATCACATACGTGACGTCGGGTCCGTGTAGTCTTTGATCAGCTTATTAAAAAACATTCAAAACAATTCAAATCGGTGGAAAAAATAAAGTATGATCACCAGGATCGATAGAGCTGCCCAACATGCACAACATATGGAAGCCATTGTCTTAACTTTGAAGTGTAACCTGAAATGTAATTTTTTGAAAAGATATTCCCATTCATTTTGCCATAGAGGTTGGAACGCATCCAGTAGGGGATGATGAGATTACTTTCCCTCCCTATAAAAAACTGTGAGGCTGATATTTCATATGCTATCACGAATGCAGCAGTTATCTTTTCTAAGTTAGCAGTTAAATGTTGTATTATACATTGATGTAGATCATAGTTAGAAACTGTACAGTGAAAAAAAAGAAGTGAGTGGATTTATTTAAGCCTGTTATATTGTACAGGCTGGGTTTTTTGGATACCCTGGATTTTGGATGGAACTGGATTCTCTCCCTGATGACGGGGATGGCGAGCCAACCGTGTGAACATCTGGACTGAAGAGGACCCTCTCCTCTTCTGTCATCCTGTCGGTGTGGTAGGACCAAGAAAGACTCACAGAAATTGAGAGGAACTATTCTTTATTATTTTTGGAAAAGAAGAGACATTTTATTTTTTTAAAGGGTACACCAAATTTAAAAGACGCTTTAAAAGAAAACAAACTGAAAGCCGTAAAAGCCGTATTTGTAAAAGTGCTTTTTTTTTTAGTGTGTGTTAATACATTGATCTTGTTCAAACTTACCTCTGCATGTTTCCTCTTACTCAATTGGTGTCAAATCCTATCCTCCATCATCACTTCTCCCTGTGAATCTAGAGAATTCTGGTCCAGTGGTCACTTACCTGCCAGATGGGTTACACATTTACTCCAGAATATCCTTGATAATCATCTGCCCCTTCATCCAACATATAAGAATCTCAATCACTATCAGAATTCTCTCCAAAATGTGATTCCATATCAAGACTGGTCTAACCACTGCTGCGCACATGAACGGAATTGATACCTGGATTGCTACACTTGTGACGTCACGCACCCCTTCAGGATCTTCCAGTTCACTCTCAGCAGATTCCATGAAAATCAGCTGATCTTATTGAATTTTCCTTTAATTTATGGCCTTTTGGATTAGCTATGATTCGAAAACACATGGTCAATCAACATAATGATTGTTGCTTTGTACAAGGAAAAAATGTGTGGTTTAGAGACATTATATTCACTTTAAAGACAGAAACAGTGACTCGTGGAAATGGTGACTGAAAAGATAAAAAAAACCACAACAGTTTACTGTAATTCATGAGGAGATTATTACATGCACATACAATATGGATGAGTATAACTCTCTCTCCATTACACACTGTACAGGAAACTGTGTGTAACTGATTTTGTTTATAAACCCAGACCCTGGTCAGTATTCCGAACATTCCTGATATCAGCAGGAAAACGGAACACTCATCCGGGATCAGGATTCTGTAATAAATCTCATTATCTCTAGCCACTTTATCCTGTTCTACAGGGTCGCAGGCAAGCTGGAGCCTATCCCAGCTGACTATGGGTGAAAGGCGGGGTACACCCTGGACAAGTCGCCAGGTCATCACAGGGCTGACACATAGACACAGACAACCGTTCACGTTCACATTCACACCTACGGTCAATTTAGAGTCACCTGTTAACCTAACCTGCATGTCTTTGGACTGTGGGGGAAACTGGAGCACCCAGAGGAAACCCACGCGGACACGGGGAGAACATGCAAACTTCGCACAGAAAGGCCCTCGTCGGCCACGGGGCTCGAACAACTTCTTGCTGTAAGGCGACAGCGCTAACCACTACACCACCGTGCCGCCCCTGTAATAAATCTGACTGAAAATAAAACCAAACTACTTTTAACATGGCATAGTTTGAATGAATGGACAGGAAGTCCTGAGATGATGACAGCAGTAACACAGGGGGCATGGCTAGCTAATTAGCAGAGGAGCATGTGGGCATTGACATGATGTCATTATGGAAACATGCCACGATAACAAAGAAGGAAAAACTAAACAGTAAAGTGCAGTGTGTGTGTGTAAGTAACATGGGCGTGTTAAGTGTTTCAGTTAAAACATTGACTCTGTTTTGAAAACATGGCATCATCATGAAACCAGAGTGAAAGTGGAGACATCCGGAGCAGAACAGAGGCGTGTCAGAGTTCCGCCTCTCCTTGTAAATGACCATTACAGGTTCCCCATAGAACCCGACAACACAGTGGTTCCCCAAAGAACCTTAATGATCTGATGAACCCTGAAAGTGTGTGTTTAGTGGATGAGAGTTCTCACTCTTAGAAAAGAGTGTCAGGTTCTTTAAGGGTAGATTGGATAATATAATATAAACTCTGTTATAGGGTTCTACACAGAACCTTTATGGGGTTCTAACAGAAAAGTAAGCTGAAGGAGTGAGAGACTGAATGTTCTTTTGGTGTAGTGTGGATTGTGTTGCCTTCAGAGGCATTCTCCTGCTGAATGAAACACAGTCGAGCGTCCGGACACACCCAGCGCCACGTTACTTGAGTCCTGAGGAGAATTTTCTGGAACTCAGTCACACAGCTGTGATAATTAACACCATCTTTATCTTTTTCATCTCTTTTTCTTCCTCCTACGTTTGTAGCACAAAACATTTCTTTTAAAGTGAGGAAGGGAGAAGCTTTCATCTCAAAAAACCCTCAAAGAGAGAACAAACACACACACGGAGCAAGAGAGAGATGCACACACAGCAACACAGAGAGAGAGAGAGAGAGAGAGAGAGAGAGAGAGAGAGATGTACACACAGCAACAGAGACAGGCACACCAAACAACAAAAGAGAAAAAGAGAGAGAGAGCAACAGAGAGACACAGAGCAACAGAGAGAGAGAGAGACACAGCAACAGAGAGAGAAACACATACACACAGCAACAGAGAGAGAGAAACGTACACACAGCAACAGAGAGACACACACACACAGCAACAGAGAGAGAGACAGACAGACACACACAGACAGACAGGGAGAGAGAGATGTACACACAGCAACAGAGAGACAGACACACCGAACAACAAAGAGAGAGAGAGCGAGAGAGAGAGAGAGAGAGAGACACGTACACACAGCAACAGAGAGAGAGCGAGAGAGAGAGAGACATACACACAGCAACAGAGACACACACATACACAGCAACAGAGAGAGAGAGAGAGACATACACACAGCAACAGAGAGACAGAGAGATGTATACACAGCAACAGAGAGAGAGAGAGACGTACACACAGCAACAGACAGACACACCGAACACCAAAGAGACAGAGAGAGAGAGCAACAGAGAGACACACAGAGCAACAGAGAGAGAGCGAGACACACACACACACACCAACAGAGAGACACGTACAAACAGCAACAGAGAGAGAGAGACACGTCATACCTGTCAACCCTCCCGTTTTTCCCGGGAAATCCCTTATTTTGACTTATTTCCCGCTGTCTTCCCATTTTTTTATTTTCCCGAAAATATCCCGTATTTTCACATTATATAAAAGTCGGTAGGTCCAGAATTCATGACGCGCCTCTGACAGGAGTTTACAGCAGGAAGTCGGGCCATGAATTCACGTCCCCGCCCTCTCCAGTACAGCAGGTGGCAGTCTAGTAATTATTACACATTGATTTTAACTGCATGTCTGTGAAGAAGACTGTCAGAACCATAGCGCTAGTCTGATTTACATAGAAGACTAGATTCCTCACCGCGTATTCCAGAACGTCCGCACAGGGCGGCCATCTTACCACAGACAAGGGGTATGAACATAGACATCCTATGGGTATGAAGACTTACGCAAGCACAGCCCAGCACTCACATTATGATTTACAGGAAATCAAAGTACTGACTTTGATGACAAGCTGATGTGTGTGTCTGTTTTAATTGTAGATGTTTATATCAGTATGTTTAGTTTTATTTTAACTGCACATTGGAGCCTAGTCAAATGAAATTTCAATCTTCTGTGCTAACATATATTGACTTTAACATGATAATCAGCTTTGAATGTTCTTTTTGTAAATGTAAAGATATCTTTTTATCCTTGGAAGTATAACCACATGTGATTAATTAAATGCTTTTTTTGTCACAAACTACCGTGAGTCGCTGTCACTGTTTTATACTATTACTTACTCGGGCAGTGCATTTGTTATTATGCTATGATGTGAGTTTACATTTGTTATTATGCTATGCTGTGAGTGCATTAGGTTTTTGAGGTGGATGAAGTATTTCTGAAGTTTCAGAAGTGAGTAAGCTGTTTATTTAACTTTAGCTTCCCCTACGGCCCTATCACATGTAAAAATATTTTCACTAAAAATTGGAAATAAATTGTATGATTATTTGTCCTAAGGCCGTAGTTATCCAGTATGCAGTGTTAGGCTTCTCACAGCATAGGAATTTCAGCATGCATCCTGTCTTACAGTCTGTAGTATACTGAAATATTTTCGCCAAGCTATGCGTATTTTTTTAAAACATAAAATGATTATTCATCATTAATATCATAAATACATACTTCTGTTGTTTGTTTTATATAACAAACCAAACCGTTTGAATATCGATTGAAATTTGAGGAAGTTACGGTCATCTGAAAAGTACATATCGCTACCAACACAATGTAATGGGTAAGCCAGCTGTCTGAGGTAAGATGGCCGCCATGTGCGGACGTTCGACTTCGTTGACGGGCAATGGGGACGAGGCATCTAGTCTTCTATGTAAATCTATGGTCTGACCAAGGTCACTGCTCGGAACTTCTCACAAAACCAAAAGATGGTCGTAATTCTTTCCTCAGGGAGCGAGTTTCAGTAGGCGGCGAGACTAGAGACATGAATAAAGAAAGGACCGAGGCAAAACCAAAAAAGGTGTATTGCCGCTACTTGCCCAAATGGCAGGACGAATTTAATTTTGTGAAGAAAAGTCAGTTCAATTACCGACTTTCTGAAATTTTCGGAAAGTTCGACTCTCCGAAATTTTCCCTTATTTTGAGTTAAAATCTGGGAAATATCCCTTTTTTTCAAACCTCAAAGCTGACAGGTATGAGACACGTACACACAGCAACAGAGACACACACACACGTACACAGCAACAGAGAGACAGAGAGACACACAGACAGACAGACAGAGAGAGAGATGTACACAGCAAAAGAGAGATGCAGAGAGGGAGACAGAGAGACACACACACACGACACAGAGAGAGAGAGAGAGAGAGAAAGACTTACACACACACACAGAGAGAGACAGACGTACACACACATAGCAACAGAGACACACACACATACACACAGACACTTAGATTTAAGAAAACCTTTATTAAACAAAAAGTATCAATTAACTTTTGTGATTGCTCAAGTAGAAAAACACACAAAAAAGAAAAAAGAAAGAAAATCAAAATGAGAGCAGCAACTCTCCCTCAATTTTGAGAGTACACAGTACACCTCTCACAGCCCACAGGTCACTGAATGCCATAAGATCATCCACCAAAGTATTAAAAGCATGTTCTATTCTAATCCCTGCTCTAAGAAGTCCTCTGCAGATCTGCTCAGCGTCCACAGAGACCACACCCTGATGCCCATTCTTACGGCTCAACCAAATAGACAACTTTGCAGTGGCTAACAAAAAATTAATCAGTGAGTGGCACTAAATCATCTTCCCTTTCTTTGCTGAATACTTTGGACCATAAATAAGCAACTGAAAAGAAAAGTGCTCCTCCAAACCCTGAACCAGTACCCTCAACAGATCAAAAAGTGCAACTAAATGTGAACACTGAACAAATAAATGTGCTAAAGTCTCTGGCTGCAAACAGAAAAAACAACCCTTCCTGTGATCAGGATCCAGGTATGCTATATGTCTGTTTGTGGCTATTGCCCCATGCATGACCCTTCACTGGAGGTCAGCTGCCCGTTTTTCAATGGGCTGTTTATACAGGGACCGCCAGCAGCCTTTTGGGGATGAGCCTGGGCCAATAAACTTGGTCCACCTCAACACTTTTATGTCCAGAAGTGACTGAAAGTTCTGTACTTTCACACATATGTAATATAGTGCTTTCTTCCCCAAGCCTTCGAACTTTCCCAGCTTTGGTGTTCTGAAGGAAAGGTGATGATTTTCTCCTTCTTGCCATTCAGCGACATTGGCACTAACATCCAGGAGAGAAAAGGCGTACTCAACAGCTTCATCCCAGTGATCAGGAAGGGAAGCATCCTCTGTGATCAAGGCTTTCAGACCTTCTGGTAACGATCCTAACACCTCCTCCACCACTATGGACAGCAGCCTCGGTCTGATGTTTATGGTCTGCTCCAGGACCTCCACGGGCATCAGCAGGTGGCCGAGCTTTACACATCCAGCCTCTCTGAGAGAAGATCTCAGACTGGCTGATGTCAGAACCTCTGCTCTAATGAGACTGTTGAAGAACAAAGGCTCCTCCAACAGCCACAGGTCCACTGCAGGAACAGGATCTCTGGTTACCTTCAGTACTCTCCAACACTCTAAAACCAAATAATAAAAAGGGGTAAGTCCAGTCAGGTCAGCTTCCTCCTGCCTCAGCAAGAACAGCTGCTTACTGTAGCCCAGATGCCCAGCTTTCTGCAGGACAGTACTGGCCATTTCCAGCCACTTCACACCAACCTGATACAACAGTCTCTGGGCAGTCTGCAGCCTGGAAGCCATCACCCGGGCAGAGATGTCTATGAGGCCTTGTCCTCCCTCCTCCACTGGCAGGTACAAAGCTGAAGCCCATACCCAATGTTGTCCTGTCCAGAAGAAGTCCACGATGGTTCGCTGGATGCCCTCAATCAGACCTCAAGGTGGGGAGAGAACAGTCAGTCTGTGCCACAGCATTGAAGTGACCCAGTTATTGACAACCAGAACTCGACCCCATACAACAGCTGGGTAGCAACCATTTCCATTTAGACAACCTTGCACACCCCTTCTCCCTCACACCTTCCCAGTTCTGCTGTTGGTAACCTTCTGTGCCCAAGTACACTCCTGAGACCTTTAACCCCCTACTTCCCCACTGTAGACCTCTAGGCAGAGCCGGCAATGTTCCCTCTTCCCACTGGCCCATTTGAAAAGCCTCACTCTTACTCCAGTTCACGCTGGGTGAGGATGCTCTCTCATATAGCCTCAAACTATCCTTCAGGGCTTCTATGGCTCTCTGGGCTCTTATTAAAACATTTACATCATCGGCATATGCAGAGACTCTAAAAGCAGAAGCATGCCATGACCCTGGTAGTAGGAAACCATGAAGGTGATTCCTCAGCCTGCCCAGTAAGGGCTTGATGGCCAGACTGTATAGGGGCCCTGAGATGGGACAGCCCTGTCTAATCCTCCTTCTAACCGGAAAAGGCCGACTCAACCCGCCCCCCACTTTAACTAAGCACTCTGCTCCACCATACAATAAACCCAGCCATGACACAAAAGAATCACCAAACCCAAATGCATGCAGTGTAGAAAATAAATAATTGTGATCTACCCTATCAAAAGCTTTTTCCTGGTCCAAAGAAATTATACCAAGGTTTAAATCATAAACTTTACAAACATCAATTAAATCCTGAATCAAAAACAGATTGTCCAATATAGTTCTCCCTGGAATGCAATATGTCTGGTCCATGTGCACAATTATGTCCAAGTAGTTTCTCAGTCTGTTAGCCAGTGCTCTGGAGAGTATTTTATAGTCAGTGCATAAAAGGGCCACTGGTCTCCAGTTCTTTAGGAGTGCCAAATCCCCTTTTTTTGGTAAAAGGGAGAGAACTGCCCTCTGACAGGACAAAGGCAACAACCCTCCATTAAAACATTGTAGTAGCACCTCATGTAGATCTGTGCCAATGATTCCCCAGAACTGCTTAAAAATAAATAAATAAATAACTTGGTGGTAAGCCCATCCAGTCCTGATGCTCATCCTGAAGTCATCTGACCAACAGCTGTAGTTAGTTCCTCCAGACTGAGCTCCTGATCCAGATTGTCTTTCTCCTGTGGATTCAGCTGTGGAAGCCCCTCGAGCAGCTCGGCAGCACACTCTGGACTGCAACTGTCTGCTGAGAACAAGTTGGTGTAGAAATCCACGGCGCAGTTCCTCATCTCTTTGGGGTCTGTTGTTACTGTCCCATTGGGGAGCTTCAGAAACATCATCATTTTCCTCCTTTCAGTATTCCTCTCCAGGTTGAAGAAGGAGCTTGAAGCATCCATGTCCTTAATGTTCTTGAAATGCAATCTAACCAGAGCTCCCATCACCCTCTCCTCCAAAAGAGTTCTAAGTGCCATCTTCTTATCGTTCAGTGAATTTCTGATGGCAGAAGTTGGTTTCAGATGTAAGCCACTCTCAATTGTCATGGATACTGTTCTCTAAGTGCTGTATGGACATTTTGAGCTGTGTTGTAGAGAAGGATGTGTACTGCTGACAAAAAATTTGTATCTGAGACTTTCCAACCTCCTACCACTGCTTCAGGGATATGAAGTTGGCTTTCTCTGCTCTCCACCTTAACCAGAACTGTTCAAAATTGCTGCAGAAAATGTTGTCTTTCAGCAGCCTGTTGTTAAAGTGCCAGTAAGATTTGATTTTTTTGTTCAGAGGAGGTAATTAAAGGTGGGGTATGAGATGTTTTTCAGGAGTAATTTTTTCCATATTGCTTGAAAAGCTCCTCACACCCATGTTGCAAGCAGTACAATAGAAGGTTTGACCCAAAAATGAAATATTTTAATCCAGTCTACAGTGTAAAATAAAGGAAAAACGCCATCCAATCATATCGAGGTACCACCTCAAAATGATTGGATACTGACACGTCAATCAGACTGAAGCCTGCGAGTAGCCCCTCCCCCACCCGCTGCGCTTCGAGACAGAGAAACGCATACAAAAAGAGCAGTCTTCCCTCAGAGTGGCTCCCTCCAAACAACGGGGATTTACACGAAAACGGAAGGAGATATTCTGAAAATTCTTTCACAGTGAGTGCCACAAGGCTTTCCTGAACATACTGATGTAATTTTTTTTGTCTGTAGTGTAAAAAATGAGGTCACTAGAGCGAGTTAAAAACGAGTGACTTTTCTGCTAAGTTTATAATGGCAGTCTATGGGCTGGGCGCCTGTCCTCTCCTCACTTTCAGGCTTCTCATTCAAAAACTGCAAGTCCTATCGTGTAGGTAGACACATTGTGTGAATCAGGACAAGTGTGGCTATTACTTTTGAGAAAATTATGTGTGTGGAGTGAAAATTGGGGCTGAAAACACAGTTTAAATGAGAAAGTTTGAGCTATTTTTCCAATTTCTCAGGCTTTATAAGGGGGAGGAGGGGTGGAGACGGGGTGGGAGCATGGCGAGGGCGGGCGTGTTTCTTTTCAAATGATGGCTTGCAGGAACCGTTATTCCAAAATCTTGTACCCCACCTTTAACTCTAAGCTGTAAGGTGATGATGTATGAAACCAACCGGAATGATGGAACTGTTAACTAACCTGGACCTGAGTGACTGTGAGATGTAAAAACAATCTAACCTGGCTGCACTTACCCTGTTGTCATTAACTTTAACCCATGTGTACTAACTGTTGGGTGTTTGAGTCTCCAAGAATCCACCAAATCTAAATGTGAAATTATACTGCCTAAAACGTACATGAATGAAAATGTGGTTCCCCACTAGTTCTGTCCAGAGTGAAGTCTGTGGTGCAGTTCCAGTCCCCACCTAAGACGAGGTAATAGTCATTGAACTGGTCTAATTCATCTTTCAGTCAGCTGAAAAGAGCAATTCTTTCTTGTCCTTCATTTGGTGCATATATGTTGACGAAACAGAAAATAATTCCCTCTACTTCCACCCTAACAATCAGCAACCTTCCTTTAACAATTTCTAAAGTTGACAAAATTTGAGTGTTACTGTTTTTCCTGAATAACACAGCCACCCCTCCACAGCAGTTAGTACCATGGCTTAATGTGTATAAACCCTCCCACCACCAGCCCCAGTCCATCTCATTTTCCCTGTCACTGTGGGTTTCCTGCAAAAAAAGTCTGTTTTTGTTGGATTACTTCAGCAACTAGAGCTCTCTTCTGTCCATCCCTGCCACTGTTTATATTTAAGGAAGCTACCCTGAGTGTATACATGGATTCAGAAAAGAAAGATAGAAACAGGAGGAGACAGTAGAGAGAGGAAACACAGTTGGTGATGCATGATCATGAAATCATTTAGATAGTTTTATCCTTTTGCTGGTTCATTCCTTTGCCATCTTCCTTAAAGCTGTGATGTTTCTTAAGACGGTAACATTTCTTCGCATCCAGTACATCAAGTCCAACACGTTTTCGTATAACTGATCTAACAAATTTGTTTGTCACTGAAATAACCCTTAATTTTTGCAGTTTTTCTGAAAGAATTATTTAAAAAGTCCTCAATTTCTTCTAATGAGTATAACTCATTCTGCTGTGAGCTTTCACCAATAGACCCACACTCTGACTCTGTTTCATAGTCCATGCTCTCCACCTCTCCTCCACATTGACTGTTTAAACCATCATCATCCTCTGTGTCACACACACTTGCCACTATACCTGCAGGCACAGCCACCCGCCCAAGTTCAGCGGGTTCACCAGTATTCACAGAGGTATTCGCCTCCTCAGTGGCAGTAACAGGTCCCTGGTACCCCTGGAGGTATTTGCCTCCCCAGTGACAACAGCAGACTCGCCAGTGCTTGCAGAGGTATTCGTCTCCTCAGCGGCACACCCACCAGTACCTGCGGAGGCCTCCGCCTTCCCAGCAGCAGCATTGGGCTCCACCGTCTGCTCCCCTCCAACATCATCGCAGCCCACAGCGCTATCAACAGTGTTAGCCTCCTGTTGTTTATGAGGTCATGCATATCGTTTATGGCCAACATCACCACACTCAAAACACTTCATCTGTCCAGTGCTCACATACACCATATAATGACAGTCACCAAATTTCACTCGGAAAGATAGCCCCAGTGTCTGAGGCCAAGTTTACATTAGACCGTATCTGTCTCGTTTTCTTCGCGGATGCACTGTCCTTTCACATTAAAACGCCAGGAAACGGGAATCCGCCAGGGCTGACGTATTCAACCCAGTTCGTGTCTGGTCCGGTGCTTTGTAAACATTGAGGATACGCGGATACGCTGTGCTGAGCTCTAGCTGACGTCATCATTGGACAACGTCACTGTGACATCCACCTTCCTGATTTGCTGGCGTTGGTCATGTGACGCGACTGCTGAAAAACGGCGCGGACTTCCGCCTTGTATCACCTTTCATTAAAGAGTATAAAAGTATGAAAATACTGCAAATACTGATGCAAATACTGCCCATTGTGTAGTTATGATTGTCTTTAGGCTTGCCATCCTTCCACTTGCAAGTGGTAAGTGACTTGCGCATGCCCGATATGCACTGGGATCACACACACAGCGGCTTAGTCCCGAATCACTCCTCGTGCGCTTCACTCGCGCGCTCTGTGAGCTGCGCAGGGCTGGAGTGCGCACCCTCCAGAGGGCACTCGCTGTTCAGGGTGGAGTGATTTGGAGCGCAGGATGCCTGCGGAGCCGAGCCACTGAGGAGAAATTTACACATTACACATTTACACATTTCAACTTGCGTGCCATTTAATTAGTCATGTGATTAGCATATCCGTGTATTGGCATTGCTGTGTGCACGCGAATCGTGTATTGGCGTTGCTGTGTGCACGCTAATCGTTTTTAAAAACATTAATCTGATGATCCACTGATACAGTCTAATGTAAACCCCACCTGAGTGGGAGAGTTGAGAAACATGAACGCCTGTCTCCTCAGAGACTGAACATGTCTTAACTTTGGGTCTTTCCAACCCAGACTGACCATATAAAATCCAATAGCAAATTTCCCAAACCTCTTTAGCTCCTTCTCTAACAGTGCATTGGGGATAAACGGAGGAACATCTGACACTGTTACATGGGTAGAGGGAACTCCTAACGGGGAGACTTGGGTAAATAGATCAGTGATCATTACACCACTCACGATTAAGTCACTAACATGTTTCTCCTTCTTGAGAAACACCACCACCGCCCTGTTCATTTGAGAAACATAGAGTACAATCTCATGTCCTATTTTCTCGCCACGACAGCCAGCAAAACCTCTACCATCACACCGGGATTCAGCGGTGCTATCCGCACACTGTGACGGATGGATGGAGGAGGCGTCTTGAGGGACGCCATTCCTCCCGAAGCAATCCATAAACTTTTCCCTACTTAGCACTCAACACACAGCAATAAACAAGAAAAAAACCCCACCTGATCACGCATGCAAAAAAGAAAGAAATGAAAGCAAGAAAAAAAAATTAATTCATGCTCTCCCCCAAACACCTCCACCTGTGACACGCCTCACACACCCAGCTCCCAGCATGCAACAGAAACATAGAGAGAGAGAGATTTTATGTCCCCTTTATTCAATCATTGAAGACAGCTCTACTTCAGAAACAATATATAAATATCATTAAAATAATATGCAAATAATTTAACAGGTTAATAAATATATACTGTTTCTAAAAGATCCTAAAAAGGGACAAACACCCAAATATAAAAGACAACTAGATAAAACAATAAAAACAAGATAAAAACAAAAACAATTCTGTACATTTCCATAAATAGTAAGACAAAAAATAAAAAAAAAACTATAAGGACAGTAAGTCATAAGAATTAGAATCATTACCAGTCATTAAAAATTAAAAATCAGCTGACCATCTTCATTTATCCGACAAAGGACATCCGATATTCCCCATATTGCACAAAACTTTTGCACATCATTAATCAAACCATAATAAGAATATTCGAGCTTCAGCCATGCTCCCAACATCCCCCTCACCATGCCCACCACATCTGTTGTACTGGCCCCAAGGTTATTATTTTTTTCTGGTTTTCCAGATAGCCATTTTTGCCAAGCCTTATAAAAAAATTCAGTAAACAAACTTTTCCCTTCTTGGCGACACTATATTTAAGTCCTTCTATTGTGAGAGTGTAGGCACTTACAGATGTATGTGCGGAGGAAGACAGATTGCAGAGAGTCAACCAAGCCAAATCGAGGGACTGGAATCAGTGTCGGTAAACTAGCGAGGATTGGGCGATCGGCAAACAATGCTACATAGGAGAGGCAAAGAGTGAGAAAATGAGGAGGAAATAGCAGGGTCAAGAATCAGAGAAACAGTCAGAAAGATACAAGGCTTGGTACGAACTGGAAAATCAGAACGATACTTCGCAATGGTGTGTTTGTGACTTGGGCTTATATGGAGGAACAGATGATTGAGGAAATGCATGCCAGGTGTGATTCAGTAGGCGGGAGACAGAGGGCGATGTGTGTTCTGGGAGTTATAGTCTGGAGTGTCCATGTTTGTAGTCTGCTCATTCTCAGCGGGTTTACTGGGATGCCCTCTACCTCTGAGTGATGGTTTGCTAGGGTGCTGGGCATGGAATTCTTGCTTCAGAAGGGGATCGAGGATGTCCTTGGACTTGACTCAGCTGTGTTCCTCAGACCTGTACCCTTCCCAGTCTACCAGGTACTCAACTTGGCCTCCTCTTCGTCATGAGTCAAGGATCTTGTTGACCTGGTAGATGGGCTCCTCCTCTAGGCTCAGTGAAGGGTGTTCTTGGGTTGGTCTGTTGCTGGCAAGGGGCTCTGAGATGGCAGGTTTGAGACGCGGAATGTGGGAGACACTTGGCTGTGAGGAGGAAGTTCAAGACGGTAAGAAACTTCATTGATACGGCATAAAACTTTGAATGGCCCAATGTAGTGTGGCTGGAGTTTTCTACAGGTGTTGGTTTCTCGTAGGTTCTTAGTGGCCACCTATAATCTGTTGCCCAGAAGGAAATTGGGAGTCTGCATATACCTTGTACTTGGCGCAGACTGATTCTAGCCGTTGGTGAGTTTCCTCCCAGATGGCTTGACTGTGCTTGAACCAGTCATCAATGGCCTGCACCTGGCTGAGTGTATTGTCCCGGGGAACAAGGGTGGTTGGTAGCTGAGTATGCACTGAAATGGTATCAGTTGGGTGGCAGAATGTTTTAGAGAGTTTTGTGCATACTCAGCCCAGGGCAGGAAGTGCGCCCAGTCCCCCTGGTTGCGTATGCAATAGATCCTTAGAAAGCAGCCAATCTCTTGGTTTGCTCTCTCCACTTGGCCATTGGACTGGGGGTGATAACTAGAGGTGAGGCTCATGGACACTCACAACCTTTCCATAAAGCTTGACCAGAACTTTGAGATTAATTGGGGTCCCTGATCACTAACTACAGGAATGCCATAATACCTGAAGACCTACTGGAATAATAGCTCTGCTGTCTGAGAGGCTGTGGGGATACCTGGCAATGGAATGAGTTTCAAGGCTTTTGAGAATCAATCAATGGTTACCATTATTGTGGTGGTGTTTTGAGAAGATGGGAGGTCTGTGATGAAGTCGATCGCAAGGTGTGACCAAGGTCTTTGTGGGATAGGTAGAGGACATAGTTTGCCAGTGGGAGGAGCTCATGGAACCTTGGCCTGAGTGCACTTGGAGCAGGAGGCAATGAACTGGTTGATCTCAGAAAGCATATTCTCCCACCAGTACCTATTCTTTAACATCTGGTGAGTGCGTTGGCTATTCGGATGACCAGTGGCAGGAGATGTGTGCACCCAAGTGATGAGTCTGCTGCGTAGATGCATTGGCACATAAAGACCAGGTTGGAGGTGAATGGGCCAAGTTTTTGGCTATGACTGGTGTATTTCATTGTCCAGGTCCCACATGATTGATTGCACAAAGCGCTGTGGTGGAATGATGGGATGTGACCCTGTGTCCTTGTGGGAAGGCCCGAATGCCCTGGACAAAGCATCCACCTTGGCATTCTTGGAACCTGGACGGAAAGAGATGTAAAGTCAAAGCGTGTGAAGAATAATACCCACCTGGCCTGACGTAGATGTCTGAGGAATATATCAGAATGTCGTTGATGTAGGCGATGACATACTTGCCCAGCATGTCCTGTAGCACATCACTGATGAAGCTTTGGAACACGCTGGGTGCCAAAGAAAGGCCATACAGCATGACCCAGTATTCAAAGTGACCGGTGGCTGTGCTGAAAGCAGTTTTCCACTCATCGCCCCTTTTAATCTGGATCAGATTATACACACTGCGCAGATCAAGCTTGGAAAAGGCCTTTGCGGATCGAAGTTGTTCCAGAGCTGCTGGCACCAGAAGAGGATAAGCGTATTTGACAGTGACTTCATTTAGGCCTCTGTAATCAATGCAGGGCCTCACTTCGCCCCCTTGTTTCTCCACAAAGAAGAAGCCTGCAGATGTGGGAGATTTGGATGAGCGGATATACCCCTGCTTGAGAGCCTCTTGAATGTATTCCTCCATGGCAGTGTGTTGTTCTTGGAATAGGGGATAGATGCGACCTTGGGGCAGAGCCATACCTGGCAGTAGATCAATGGCAGTTGTATGGCCGGTGTGGCAGTAACCCGCAGGCCTTCCCCTTACTGAAAGCTTTGGAAAGATCCTGGTAGCAATCAGGAATGTTGTCCATGGAGTCTGGTAGAGGACTTTCTACAGAGGTGGAGGACACCTGGAACTGAGGATGAGAAAGACAGCTCTGAAAACACATGGGTGACCAATGGAGGATTTCTTTGCTTTGCCAAGAGATGAGAGGGTCGTGGAGTTGTAGCCAGGGATATCCTAAAATAATATCATGACAAATGGTTATCATTACATAGAGTGAGATGAGTTCCTTATGCATTACTCCCACCTGTATCTGTACTGGTTGAGTACGTGAAGTGACCAGCCCGTCACCTATGGGTCCTCCATCGATGGTCCTGATGCTAAGTGGGCTGTGCAGAGGGGTGACTGGCAAGTTGAGCTTCTGCACGATGGTCTTACTGATAAAGTTCCCCTCTGCTCCTGAATCAATGAAAGCAGACAGGGCATGAGTGGAGGACGCTACCTTTAGTAAGACTGGAATCTTGAAGGATTTCGAGTTGAGCTCTCTCCCCGGACTTGTAGCTCGGACAGGTTTCTCTGCTGGGGTTTCCTGGGCTGGTCAGATCGGACAGTGCCGAATGCTATTTTCAGAGCTCTCGCAGTAGAAGCATAACCCCTCCTTGTGTCGTCTGGCATGCTCAGCAGGGGTTAATCTTGTGTGGGAGATCTCCATAGGCGAGTTTTCCTCCAGTGGTGGAGCAGGCTTGGCACCATCATGGAGATAAGGTTGGTGTTTTAAGAGTTGGTCAAGTCGAATCGCCAGCGAGAGGTTCTCATCCCTACATGCCAGTTCGCTGATAATCTCGGGATATAATCCTTGGTGAAAGATGGCTTTCAGAGCTGGATCATTCCATCCGCTGGCGGCTGCTAGCGTCCTGAAGTCCAAGGCATACTCAGTGACACTTCGAGTACCCTGAGAACTGGTGAGTAGGCTCTCTCCAACCTCTATCCCCTCAGGTTCATGATCAAACACCCTCTTGAATAGGGAGAGAAACTCCTCTCATCTCATTATCTCTAGCCGCTTTATCCTTCTACAGGGTCGCAGGCAAGCTGGAGCCTATCCCAGCTGACTACGGGCGAAAGGCGGGGTACACCCTGGACAAGTTGCCAGGTCATCACAGGGCTGACACAGACAACCATTCACACTCGCATTCACACCTATGGTCAATTTAGAGTCACCAGTTAACCTAACCTGCATGTCTTTGGACTGTGGGGGAAACCAGAGCACCCGGAGGAAACCCACGTGGACATGGGGAGAACATGCAAACTCCGCACAGAAAGGCCCTCGCCGGCCCCGGGGCTCGAACCCGGACCTTCTTGCTGTGAGGCGACAGCGCTAACCACTACACCACCGTGCCGCCCAGGGAGAGAAACTGTTCATAGGATTTCATTTGTTGACCTCCTCTGTTCCAGACAGCTGTAGCCCAGTGGAGTGCTTTATCAGTGAGGAGAGACAGAAACTTAGTGATTTTGTGCTCATCTGATAAGTTGGGCATGGTGGCAAAATACAAAGAACATTGCAATAAAAAAACGTTTACATGCGGTGGTGTCTCCAGCAAACTTCTCCAGCATGGGGAGTTGCAACGCTGGACTAGGAGGAGACTTGGGGTGCACTAGGAGGGCCTGCGACATCACAGTTGCAAGCTGTGTTATTCTGGTGTTAAGATTGGCGAGCATCTGTTGATGCTCTCCCAGCAAACGCCCCTGCGCATTGAGAGCAGTCTGTTTTGAATCCTCCACTACATCCATGCTGTGAAGTATCCTGTGAGAGCGCAGGCACTTACAGATGTATGTGCAGAGGAAGACAGATTGCAGAGAGTCAACCAAGCCAAATCGTGGGACTAGAATTGGTGTTGGTAAACTAGCGAGGGTTGGGCGATCAGCAAACAACATTACGTAGGAGAGACAAAGAGTGAGAAAATGAGGAGGAAATAGCAAGGGTCAAGAATCAGAGAAACAGTCAGAAAGATACAAGGCTTGGTATGAACTGGAGAATCAGGATGATACTTTGCAATGGTGTTTGTGACTTGGGCTTATATGGAGGGACAGGTGATTGAGGAAATGTGTGCCAGCTGTGATTCAGTTGGCGGGAGACAGAGGGCGATGTGTGTTCTGGGAGTTGTAGTCCAGAGTGTCCATGTTTGTAGTCTGCTCATTCTCAGTGGGTTTGCTGACACCTATAAACATTTTGGGCGAGAACTCCTCCCCTAGGTCCCTAAACCACATCTTCAACAGTCTAAATAAGTTCTCTACCCAACTGCAGTTCAGGAACAGGTGCTCTACATCTTCATCTTGACCACAGAAGGAACACTCCCTTGCTACTGCTGTATTCAGGTGGGCCACATGTCTGTTTGTAGCTATGGCTTTGTAGATCACTCTCCATTGTAGATCAGCAGTTCGTTTCTCTATGGGGGGTTTGTACAGGGCCCGCCAGCATCCTTTCATGGAGAAGTCTGGGCCAAACAAACCTCACCACCCCGAGGCCTTCAACCCTCTCAGTGCTGTCTGGTGTGTCACTTTTACACAAGTAGTGTAGATTGCCTTCTTGGATAGGCTCTTGAAGTTCCCCAGCACCGGAGTTTGAAAAGAGAGGAGCATGTCCCCATCCTCTTCCTGTGGTTGTTCCACAGCTGCTTAAACAGTGAAGGGTGGGCAATCATTGCTCTGCTCACTCATCTCTGTGTCAGGCCTCCTTAAGGCTCCTCTGCAGCCCTCAGGCAGCGCCTCTTGGAGTTCATTGATGAATTTTTCTACTAGGCGAGGGGACCATAAGCCAGTAATATTTTTTATGAAGGCCACCGATTTCCACCCATCGCCTTCTCTCAGCTGAGCCAGTGTTGTGCACCTGCTCCTCCACAGGGATGCCTGCATGCTTGCAGAGTTCAGCAGTCTTGATGAAATCCATGGATTATACATCAGAGGCTCTCTGAGAATCCATTTCTCTTGCTGAGAGAGACTCCTGTGAACTGTAAATACCTGCTGCCATGTTCGCAGCATTGACTGGTAGAACTTGAGAAGGCTCCCCAACTCCATCTGCTGTGTGTTCAACAGGAGCAGCTGCTGGGTGTAGCCAAGGCCCTCCACTTTCCTCAGAAATGTGCTCACTGTTTTTTTTCCACATTGCATTTTCGTTGTATAGCAGCTTCTGCACTGCCTGCAGTCAGAAAGTGGAGATCCGGCTGTGTATGTCGATCGGGCCTTGTCCCCCTTCTTGTACTGGTAAATAAAGCACTGGTACCCTAGTCCAATGTTGGCCCAACCAGAAAAAGTTCACCAGTCTCCTCTGCATTTTGTGTATGAGATCCACAGGTGGTTCCAGGATGCCAAGTTTGTGCCATAGGGGTGGAGGCAGCCAGGTTGTTTGTCACCAAGACCTTCCCCATGTAGGACAACTGGGATGATACCCAATTCCATTTTGACAGCTTGGCAACCACCTTCTCCAGCATGCCCTCCCAATTCTTTTTCTTAAAATCTTCTGTCCCTAAAAACACACCCAGGAACTTCATCCCATCCTTTCCCCATTGCAAGCCTCTTGGTATTCATGGTGGTCCAGTATTCTCCCACCTACCTGTGAGGAGTCTCTCACTCTTTCCCCAGATGACTTTGGCTGAGGATGCGCTCTCATATATTGCCAGACTGGCATTAAGTCCTACTACATCTTCCTGCTTCGTAATAAAAACTGTAACATCATCTGCATATGTAGACAATATACATTTTTCCTCCTGTGGGGTCATTGACACAATAAACTTATCCAAATCTGAGAAGTAGTCACTCACCTCCACTGTTTTCCCAAATGTTTCATCTAAAAATGTTTTAATTTCCTCTAAAGAGTAGAGCTGTTCATCCATTGCCTGTGAGCCCAGATCAGACAGGCTGGAGATAGCAGACAGAGCATCCTCATTCCCCATTACCTCATCACCCCCTTCTTCTGCCAGTAGCTCTCTGGTGTTCAGTACAGTGGTGTCCGTGACAGGTAGGTCAGTAACAGGTTCTGGAGTGATGGTCTCTGCCCTGCTATCTGACCCCAGATCAGTGCTTTCCCCATCATTCACCACTGCAGGGTTCTGCTCCACTGACTATGCCTCAGTTAGTGTATGTTTCTGTTTCGTTTTTATCCCCTGTGTTTCCCATTGAAACATTATTGTAACTGATTTTTTTTTTGTCCCGGTGGTCCTTCTGCAGCCGAGATGCTCGAGTAAGGAATCTCCATTTGTTTCTCTAGTTCTTCCTGTCCCTTTTGGACCACAACCGAACCATCACTGGTCCCGTCGCCCTCATCGGACTGAGCTTTATGAGGGCATGCAAACTTTTTATGACCGAAATCACCACATTCAAAACACTGCATGCTCCCCATAGTCGCATACAGCATGTAAGATTTATTTCCATGCAAAACACAAAAAGAAACATCTAATGTTGGAGACTTGAAGAACATGAAGACCTGCTGCCGAAAAGACAGCACATGTTTCAGTGCCTTGTTCTTACAGCCCAGTGGAATAATTTTTATTGTGCTGGCGAATTTCCCGAACCTTGAGAGCTCGCGCTCGATGTCACTGTTCGGAATAAAAGGGGGAACACTGGAGATGGTGACTTTGACTGTGGACGAAACTAATGGTGTAATTGGCACAAACACTTCATTTATCCACACTCTGGTCTCAACAAGATGATTCACCAGACATTCCTCCTTAAAAAATATCACTACTGATTTATTCATTCTAGATGCCGAAGCGATGTTTTCATACCCGACCTGCTTACCGACTGCAAGCAGCACATTCTCCACACTCAATCCCATTTTAGGGACACACCTGATTCCGTGGCGGAGCGAAAGGAGAGGCCCACACCCAACCGGGTGAGATACCATCCCTACACCCCACCACATCACCACTTCCCTCCTAACAAAACTAAATCAACAATTAACACATTCTTAAATAACGCTAAACTAAAAGTTATTTTAATGCTTAAAGCAAGAAAAAAAAGCAAGAAACAAAGTATGAAAAAAAGAAAGGGATAAACCCCAAACAATTGTGCTCTCTCAGTGAATCCTCATGCACTCACTCACATGCTCCTATGCAACACAGAGAGAGAGAGAGAGAGACAGACAGACACAAACATACACAGAGAGAGACACACACACACACACACACACACACACACACACACACACACACACACAGAGACAGACACAAACACACAGAGAGAGACAGAGAGAGACACTCACACACAGAGAGAAACACGCACGTACATAGAGAGAGAGACAGACACACACAGCAACAGAGAGAGGCAGACAGAGAGTGAGACACACACAGCAACAGAGAAAGACAGAGAGAGAGAGAGACATACACGCAGACAGAGAGAGAGACAGCAACAGAGAGACACACGCACAGCAACAGAGAGAGAGGCAGACAGACAGAGAGAGACACACACACATAGCAACAGAGAGAGAGACAGACACACACAGACGGACACACAGAGAGAGAAGAGACACACAAAGACAGATACAGAGAGAGAGAGACAGACAGACACAGAGAGAGAGACAGACACACAAAGAGATGTGTACACACACAGCAACACAGAGGGAGAGACACAGACAGACAGATACAAACACAGACAGAGAGAGAAAGAGAGAGACATACACACACCCCTCAAATGACTGCTGGACTGTCGACCACATTAACTACCAATTAACTTTGAATCTTAAGCTCAGCCCTTGAAAAAAAATAAATAAATAAAACGAGAATAAAAAGCTCATAAGCTCTTAAATGGGCCGTTGCTAGGCAACAAGGCCACCAGTGTTTAATTCACGCACGAGTTTAATTTTCACTTACAGATCCGTTTCACTCCGAGATAAATGTCACATCCTCACTGCGAGATTACACACAAACACACAGCTTCTGTTTCTGACTCTCTATATATATACACACACACACACACACACACACAGTGTAGGGCTCAGCGAAGTGGGCACTTCTGCAGGACACTTTTTAAATCATAAAGGACAATTTTTATTATAATTATTGTAAAACACTTATACATAAGCAGGCAGTGAGGTAGTCAAGGCCACACACACACACACACACAAATAAAAGAGCAGATTTACATTATTACGCTTGCAAGTGAGTATAACTAATTAGAGGGGAGAGGTGGTGGAACAGAGTTTCACCAAATAAAATTTATTTTACAGAAGAGCAACAGTCCAAAATTCAAGCTCAAAGTCTATCCCAAAAAGTCTATTAGAACAATGCAAAGCCAAAGCATCAAGCCCCAATAATCTAGCACAGGCATTCCCGAACAGGTCTCTGCCACCACATCCCCCCAAGATGAGAGGAGTAGCCATGTTGATAAAGTCTGGATACACCTATACGCCCAGTGCATCCCATTGGGCTGATTGCGTCCTTCCCTGCAGCAGTGCACCTGCAGGAAATCAACAAGAAAATAAACAACAGAAAAGGGGCATAGCCCAGAGGGCCATGACAACATACAATTGAAATGTAACCAATGTTCAGAATTTCATTTAGTCAACTGTATAAAATTTATTTATAAATGTATCAGTTTTATTTATTTTTTACAGAGTTCCTAAGATGTGTGAAAAATTTTACATCATAATATTGGTTTAACAAATTCTAAAAATTAATGTGTATACATATAGTACATAAGGTCAAAAATATTTTTGCTGATATTATTGAAGCATACAATTCCATTCTTCTTCTTCTCACTACTACTACTATTATTATTATTATTATTATTATTATTATTATTATTATTATTTTGGCATATAGTGATTCACACAATTCATGATATTTAAAAAAAGTACAATGAAAAATTCTATTACCAAAAATGAAACTTTTATTCTCCTATTCTTTATCAACTTACATATTCCTTTTGTTAAATTAAATACAAATTTACATTTTATTTTTTGGAAAAACAACAGTAATTATTTCCCCACATTTGTAAAGATTGGAGTAAAATATAATAGTCTATTAACTAAAATATTCCTTTTTTAAATAAAAAAGGTAACAAATATTCCTTTTCTTAATAAACCTTTTGAACATTTGTTCTGCCTTCATTTGCTTCTGTTTCCTTTATCTTTCAGCAGTCTGTAAAAAGACAGCTCCAATTTCTTGTTAAATCCATTTGTACAGTCAGTCAGTCACGCAGCAGCTCTTTCACATTTTACATGCTTTTAGTGGTTTCGTGGTATTAGAGCTGTGTTACTTCCATCTACGGTGAAGTCACATGTATTCCTGCTACTGTACATTATTGCCCCCTCTGCTGTCTAAATAATGCAATTACAGCGATTAAAAACTAAGAGATTGCACAGTCTTATAATAATCACCATTCATTTTTTATTTCATCAGTTCAATTAATCATAAATTTGTATCATGATTTATTGCCACATGATATATCATTACATGGGGCGGCATGGTGGTGTAGTGGTTAGCGCTGCCACCTCACAGCAAGTAGGTCCGGGTTTGAGTCCCGTGGCCAGCGGGGGCCTTTCTGTGAGGAGTTTGCATGTTCTCCCTGTGTCCGCGTGGGTTTCCTCCGGGTGCTTCAGTTTCCCCCACGGTCCAAAGACATGCAGGTTAGGTTAACTGGTGACTCTAAATTGACCGTAGGTGTGAATGTGAGTGTGAATGGTTGTCTGTGTCAGCCCTGTGATGACCTGGCGACTTGTCCAGGGTGTACCCCGCCTTTTGCCTGTAGTCAGCTGGGATAGGCTCCAGCTTGCCTGCAACCCTGTAGAACAGGATAAAGCGGCTAGAGATAATGAGATGAGATGAGCTATACCATTACATGGGTTCTTTCAACCCAACTTCATGAACTTCACATTACATGTTTAATAAATTAAATTAATATTACTTTGCCTGTTGAACATTGTGTTAATAACACTCTCCATTGTAAATCAAACTGGTGCAAAGTTTTTCATTGAGATACTTTGCTGAAAGACTCACGTGTGTGTGTGTGTGTGTGTTAAAGCATATTGTTATCTACAGCTCCATCGAGGTAAAAGCTGTTCTACTTGAAGCTCCATTTAATCACATCAGCACCTCATCCAAAATAAAACACACTGTAATAAAAGGTCTTTAATGGCTGACCCTCAGCAGGACTACACACACACACACACACACACACACACACACACACTCTCGACAGGACGCCTCAGAGAGGGTGTTAAACACGGCTCCCAGTGTTAATGTAAACTCTCTCTCACTGCGTCATCTCCATTTCAGAGAGAAATGAAAAGAGAAATGCTTTAAATCTCAGCAGAGAGAAAAATGAACCTGATTCAACAAAAGGAGACGAAGGAGGAGTGAAGTGAAGGGAGCCTGAACACACAGCACTGATTTATTCAGTCTCACACAAGTGATGGTGGATTCTGCACAATCTCTGCTCTTTGATAAGTGAGTCGTTCTGATGGGTGAAAAAACCAAAGCCCTGAGCTTTACAGCAGATTTGATCAGACATCACACATCAGATCTATTCCGAGTTAAAGCAGGGCAGAGTCTGATGGACTCCTGGAACAGATGAACAGCCCCAGTACACTTGTGTGTGTGTGTGTGTGTGTGTGTCCACGCGCATGCGCGTGTATGGTCTCAGGCTAAACTTTGTGAGGAATCTTGTCCTACATGTAGGGAACAGCACAGAGGCCGAGAGACTCATCAACTCCATGAAACTCTTTCACTTGCTGACTCAATGACTCATTCATCTCTTTAGGAACATGTCATTCCTCATCTTTCTTTACTAATCTTTACTCGCCTTTTTAGCTGTTCATCTCGTGTGTGTGCGTGGGTGTGGGGGTGGGGTGTGGGGGTGTGTGTGAGAGAGAGACATAGTCTTAAAATAATATAAAGGTTGCTTTGTGTCTGACTAAAGAATCTAATCCAGTTAAATTTGATCTAAAACATATCCACTTTTTTCTGACACTTTTTCTCAGCACTGAAGTTTTGCATGATTTTAAAGATGTTTAATATTCAGCACTCAGACAGAACATCAACATTAGCACACACACACACACACACACCTTGAATACTTTTGATTTGCTGCACAAGGAACTGAAACATTTCCCACCAAAATAATTTTGATAAGCAGTTAAAAGTGTTCACAGGAAAATAATTTTCATGAATAATATTCTTTAACAAATTGACTAGTGGTGGCACTGTGGTGTAATGGCACTGTCGCCTCACAGCAAGAAGGTTCTGGGTTTGAGCCCAGTGGCCAACGGGGGCCTTTCTGTGTGGAGCTTGCATGTTCTCCCCGTGTCTGTGTGGGTTTCCTCCGGGTGCTCCGGTTTCCCCCACAGTTCAAAGACATGCAGGTTAGGCTAACTGGTGGCTCTAAATTGACCATAGGTGTGAACGTGAGTGTGAATGGTTGTTTGTCTCTATGTGTCAGCCCTGCGATAACTTGGGGACTTGTCCAGGGTGTACCCTGCCTCTCGCCCATAGTCAGCTGGGATAGGCTCCCGCTTGCCCGCAACCCTGCACAGGAAAAGTAGTTATGGATAATGGATGGATGGATGGATGGATGGATGGAAATTGACTAGTACTCTATCAGAATTTGTTTTTGTCAGTAATAGCACTGAAAACCTGAGTTCGGAGTAGCCTCCAAACATGGCTGCTCTGGACTACACTTCCCATGCACCACAGTACCCCTCCTCTCCCGAATTGTAGGAAGTATACCTGTTTCCCATTTCCCCATAATTACTTCCCTATATAAGCCCAGCACTCACAAACACTCACTGCAATGTATCATTCTGTGTATGTGTACTTGATCATACCGAGTCTTGTTTTCCAGTTCTGACTTTCAGTGACTTTGACCTAGAGCTGTGCAATATATCGTATTTTTATCACGATATCGATATTGGTGTCAAACGATATCAAAATTCATAATATCGATATGAAACGATTTTTTGTCATTTGTAAGGTAAAACGAACCCTTCTGTCCCCTAAGGCACACCGTAGCCTTGTATACGTCATCCATTCTACTCCCGCGATATCTCCGCAACAGTAAAAAATCAGTTCTTCTGTTTTCATACGTGTTGGGTGATTTGATATATTGATTTGTTAATATGTTGTTTGATTTGCTTGCTAATAGTTATAATAATATAATTAACATATATTTACGTCATATTTTTGGATGTGGGACTGGGTAATGTAAAAATGGCATCTACGGAAGAAAACAAGCACAACAATATTAGCACATATCCAGCTTGCTAGCTGTGTTAGATGTGTTAAACCGTGTGGATTTAAGTGGAATAATTGCGAGTCGTCCTGTGGTCAAGGCAGCGTTTTAAGGTAAGGCAATTTGGTTATTAATGTTGCCCGCCGCGGCATGTTTACTTGGGTTCATTTGATTTTGACTTGTGCATCTGCAGCTAGCATCATGCTTTGAAGTAGGTTCTGCTAAGGACGGGTTTATTGCGCGATGTAGACGGACTCAGATGTAATTACATTGTTTTTAAAATTCCGTGCGCTTAAAACGGTGTCCCCCTGCTAATCATGTAGCCCTAATCATGTGTTGCTTTTACTTTTCCTAATGGCGAGTGAAATATCTCTGCAAATGGTATTTCAATGCTGACATGCCAAAAAGATAGCGGAGTCCACATTTGGAAGATGAAGGAAGAGAAGCCTGATGCTTGAAAATAGATCGCTTAATCCACAACGCATATCTGTATTTGAGACATAACCTGCAACTAGTGGGGATGTTTTGGAATGACTGTGCGTAGGGTGTTTTTGGCCACAGAACACTAACCCACAGTAGTAGGAGGACTACTGGGTTCGTGGATTTTGTCTGTTGACTGAGCGAAGCATGGTGTTTGCCTTGTGCCATTTCACGTAGCATCTAGCTGCAGTGCCACCTACACTTTCAGGGAATGTTTACATGCCGCTGAGCTATTTTCCTGTATGTTAATAATTAAGGACTTGTCTCTATATTGTGCGTGTTCGCACACGGACTGGCCATCGGGAGTAGCGGGAGTTTTCCCGGTGGTTCAGTGTGGGCCGGCGGAGAAAAAAACAAAACAGTTGTGCGCTGGCCTTTAATATGATAAGCAATGTTAACAGTTTCTTAAAGAAACAGTTAACATTGCTTATTACAGTTGCGCACTGGCCTTTAATATGATAAGCAATGTTAACTGTTTCTTTAAGAAACTGTTAACATTGCTTATCATATTAAAGGCCAGCGCGCAACTGTTTTGTTTTTTTCTCCGCCGGCCCACGCTGAACCACCGGGAAAACTCCCGCTACTCCCGATGGCCAGTCCGTGTGTGTGCGTGTTTAATGTTGGTGTCTTAACAACACACAAGCTTACGTTGTAGTGTGTGTGTGTGTGTGAGAGAGAGATTTTATCCTTGGCTGGCTACGAGCCAGTGTGGACGTTACGCAGTAATCACTGGTAATACCAGCGCTGGCTCCATCCTCTGTGATCGGAAATGTTGAGTGAGGAGAACGTGAGCCTTGTGCAGGCTATAGGACCTATGCAAAGTACGCGCTTGCACAGTAAATAGTTTAAGTAAAAGGCGTTTCAGGGTACAACGGGAAGGGTTGACAGGTAGCCTATGAGGCCTGTACTATAAAAATGTGGCCCGGTGCCTCGGGTGTTGATGATCGGGGCTTTAAAAAAAAGGTGTATAAATATCGTTTTAAAAATCGCGATATCGATATTTACTGAAAAAATCATGATATTGATTTTTTCCAATATCGAGCAGCCCTACTTTGACCCCCTTGACATGCTTCTTTCACTTTTCACCTGTTCTCTGATACAGCATTCTTTCATCAACTGACCCTTGCCTGTCCCCGACTACGCCTTCCCCTTCCCTTGCATTTGCATCTGTAAGTGCCTGCACCCTGACAGGATACTTTGCCAGCAATGGATGCAGCAGAGCAAGCAAAGCATACTGCTCACAATGCTCAGTGGCAACTGTTAGTGAACTTAACCACCAGCAAATGTGAAGTGTACTTAACACCAGAATGTCACAGTTAACAGCTGTTGTCTTGCAGGCCATCCTGACACACCCTTCACCTTCCACCAGTGCAGCCCTGATGGCTCCTTGACCTGAGAAGTACTCTGGGGAAGTTTCAGATTGTAAGGGATTTCTTCTTTGATGTTCGTTATACTGTATTTCATGACCCTCACGGGAGCTACAGAGTAGCAGAAGATTGCTCAATTACTCAGTCTCCTCACAGGCAAGGCTATGAAGATGGCTAGTGCTGTTTGGGAGCATGGAAGTGAACACACCTCCATCCTATGACTGATTTATCGAACTGTTCAAGCAAGTTTTCGATCATCAGCCATAGGGTGTTGAAGTAGATGAAAACTACTCCCCATTAGGCAGGGAGATAGGAGCATGGCCAAATATGCTCTGGAATTTCACATGCTGGCAGCTGGAAGTGGGTGGAATGAGCCAGCCCTCAAGGCCACCTTTCACCAGGGACTGCGCCCTGAGGTTCTCACTGAACTGTCATGCTGCGAGGAGCAACTCACTTTTGACTCCTTCATCAAACTGGCATCTGCCTAGACCACCTTCTTCATAACAGGCCCTCATTTCAATCATCTCCAGCCCTTTCACCTACTCCACAATCCCCGACTCTGATGGAAGTCTCTCATGCTAGCTTGCAATGCTCTGAGAGGGACCGGTGTTGTTGTGAAGGGTTGTGTTTCTACTGCAGCCATCTGATAGCCAAGTGCCCCGTTTGCCCAGCTAACCTTAGAAGGGAGGTTCTCACCAGCCAGGAAACCTGTCTGCCCAGCCTGGTGAGTCATGAACCCATCCACACACAGCATTTTCTCAAGATTCAAGTACTGTTAAAGCTCCCAGACTCAATCCATGTTCTCTCTGCCTTCATAGACTCAGAGGCAGAGGGCAACTGCATCAGTCTTGAGATCATCCAGAGGTACAACCTGCCCATGGAAGAACTACAGTGACCAATGAACCTCAAAGCTATTGATGGAGCCCCATCGGTGACGGGCTCATTACAACTCACACATTACCTCTTGGAATCCAGTTTGGGGCTCTTCGTGTTGAACACATCACCCTGTTAGTCACTCACACTGCTCAGCTTGCTCTAGTCCTGGGGTTCCCATCACTCCAGCTTCATGATCTCCTGATCTCCTGGCAGCACAGAGAAATTTTGTAATGGTCCCCATCCTGCTTCCAGAACTGCTTGAAACTTCCACAAGTCACTATTTCATCCACCTCTGTAGAGAGCCTGTTGCCAGGTAACATTGACACTGTTCCTCCCTGTTATCCTGACCTCAAAGAAGTTTTCAGCAAAGGTAAGGCAAGTGGCCTTCCTCCTCATCGAACCTATAACTGTGCCATAGACCTTCTCCCAGGTACAACACCACCTTGTAACTGCATATATCCTCTGCCCATCATTGAACAAGCTGCCATGGAGGAGTACATACAAGAGGCACTACAACAGGGATACATTAGACCATCTATGTCCCCAGCCTCTGCCAGCTTCTTTCTGGAAAAGAAAGGAGGGGGCCTTTGACCATGCATTGATTACCAAGGTCTAAACCAGATCACAGTCAAATATCCATATCCACTTCCCCTGGTGCCATCAGCAGCTAACGTCAGTTAGAATATTTGCCAAGTTGGACCTTTGAAGTGCCTACAACCTGGTCAGAATTCAGGAGGGTGATGAACAGAAGACTGCCTTTAGCACCATGTCTGGGCATTTTGAGTATTTGATAATACCTTATGGACTATCCTGCACTCCCCGTATCTTCCAATGTTTTATTAATGATGTCCTCAGGGACATACTGGGATGTTATGTCATTGCCTACATAGACGACATCTACTCCCCTGACAAAAGCTCACACCATGAACATGTAAGGTTGGTACTCACCTGGTTATTGGAGAATCGCCTCTATGTGAAAGCTGAGAAGTGCGAGTTTCACGTTCACCAGATCCCGTTCCTATGGTACATCAGTGCAAAGGGAGTAAGCATGGACCATAGTAAAGTCTCCACAGTCACCTCCTGGCCAACACCCACTACCGTGAAGGAGCTGCAACACTTCCTGGGGTTTGCAAATTTCTATCGTTGCTTCATCCATGGGTTCAGCATGATCACTGCTCCTCTCACCACCCTGCTTAAGAAGGGTCCATGACATCTCCAGTGGAACCCAGCTGCCAAAGAAGCCTTCAGCCAGCTAAAGTCCACCTTCACATCAGCCCCCATTCTCTGGCACCCGGACCCTACTAAGCCTTTCACAGTAGAGGTAAATGCCTCCAAGACATAAGTTGGTGGGCTGCTCTCTCAGCATTTTGGGGATAAGCCAAAGCTACATCCTATGGCCTTCTTTTTGAAGAAACTCACCCCAGCTGAGCAGAATTATGACATTGGTAATCAGGAACTCCTAGAAATCAGTCTAGCTCTTGAAAAGTGGAGACACTGGTTGGAGGACACCACACATCTGATTACCATCCTCACTGATCATAAAAATCTCGACTATCTGAAGACAGCTTAACACCTAAACCCCTGCCAAGCCAGATGGGCACTTTTCTTTACCAGATTTAGATTCATGATTTCCTACTGCCCAGGTCCCAGAAACACTAAATCAGATGTCATCTTTAGAATTCACACCATGTCCAACTACACTTCAGAGTCCATGCCAATCCTATCACCCGAGTGCTTCATGCATGTCATTTCATGGGAAGTAGATAAGGAAATAACTCAATCACAGCCTCTAAATCCACCTGAGAACTGTCCTTCTGGACTCATGTATGTGCTGCCCTGATTTTGAGGTCAACTCATCACCTGGGTTCATGCTTCTCCAGCCATGGGGCACCCCAGCAGTCAACAAACCTATTAACTATGAAATAAATATTGGTGGGAGAACATGGTTTCTGAAGTTAATCATTTTTTTCATCCTGCTCCACCTGTGCCCAAGTGAAAGTGCCCTGGGCTCCACCTGCCAGAAAGCTCTGTCCATTCCTTCTACCTCAACGACCTTGGTCACATATAGCCATTGATTTCATCACTGACCTACAATGATACCACAGGTAATACAGTCATCCTGGTTGTCATTGATCACTTTTCTAAAGCCCTCAAGCTCATTCCTCTGTTTCGCCTACCCACTGCATTTGAAACTGCAGAACTCCCGTTTAATAATGTTTTCCGACATTATGGTATCCCAGAGGACATCGTCAGTGACTGGGGTCCCCAGTTCATCTCCAGGTATGGGCTAAGTTTATGGACAGATTAGGGGTATCTGTGAGCCTAACCTCAGGGTACCACCCTCAATCTAATGGCCAAGTGGAGCACACCAACTAGGAGGTTGGGTGCTTCCTCAGGATCTTCTGTATGAAGAATCAGAAGGATTGGGTGCAGTTCCTTCCTTGGGCCAAATATGCCCAGAACTCATTAAAACACTCAGCCACCCAGTTAACACCGGTTTAGTGCATCTTTGGTTATCAACCACCACTCTTCCCTAGGACGATTCCTCAATGCAAATCCTGGCAGTGGACTCCTGGTTCAAGAGGAATGAGCAGGTGTGGGCAAAGGTTCACCAGAGGCTGGAGGAGATCAACAGCAAGTACAAACAATATGCAGACAAATGTCAAGGGGAGACTCCTGAATATGCCTGAGGTGACTGAGTGTGGCTGTCCACAAGGAATCTACAGGAGCCCAACTCTTGCCAGAAGCTTCAAGCCCAATACATTGGTCCATATAAGATAATCTGGAGAATCAACTACAGTGGTGCTTGGAAGTTTGTGAACCCTTTAGAATTTTCTATATTTCTGCATAAGTATGACCTAAAACATCATATTTTCACACAAGTCCTAAAAGTAGATAAAGAGAACCCAGTTAAACAAATGAGACAAAAATATTATACTTGGTCATTTATTTATTGAGGAAAATGACCTAATATTACATATCTGTGAGTGGCAAAAGTATGTGAACCTCTAGGATGAGAAGTTAATTTGAAGGTGAAATTAGAGTCAGGTGTTTTCAATCAATGGGATGACAATCAGGTGTGAGTGGGCATCCTGTTTTATTTAAAGAACAGGGCTCTATCAAAGTCTGATCTTCACAACACATGTTTGTGGAAGTGTATCATGGCACAAACAAAGGAGATTTCTGAGGACCTCAGAAAAAGTGTTGTTGATGCTCATTAGGCTGGAAAAGGTTACAAAACCATCTCTAAAGAGTTTGGACTCCACCAATCCACAGTCAGACAGATTGTGTACAAATGGAGGAAATTCAAGACCATTGTTACCCTTCCCAGGGGTGGTCGACCAACAAAGATCACTCCAAGAGCAAGGCGTGTAATAGTCGGTGAAGTCACAAAGGACCCCAGGGTAACTTCTAAGCAACTGAAGGCCTCTCTCACATTGGCTAATGTTAATGTTCATGAGTCCACCATCAGGAGAACACTGAACAACAATGGTGTGCATGGCAGGGTTGCAAGGAGAAAGCCACTGCTCTCCAAAAAGAACATTGCTGCTCGTCTGCAGTTTGCTAAAGATCACGGGGACAAGCCAGAAAGCTATTGGAAAAAAGTTTTGTGGACGAATGAGACCAAAATAGAACTTTTTGATTTCAATGAGAAGTGTTATATTTGGAGAAAGGAAAACACTGCATTCCAGCATAAGAACCTTATCTCATCTGTGAAACATGGTGGTGGTAGTATCATGGTTTGGGCCTGTTTTGCTGCATCTGGGCCAGGACGGCTTGCCATTATTGATGGAACAATGAATTCTGAATTACATCAGTGAATTCTAAAGGAAATGTCAGGACATCTGTCCATGAGCTGAATCTCAAGAGAATGTGGGTCATGCAGCAACACAACGACCCTAAGCACACAAGTTGTTCTACCAAAGAACTGTTAAAGAAGAATAAAATTAATGTTTTGGAATGGCCAAGTCAAAGTCCTGACCCTAATCCAATCGAAATGTTGTGGAAGGACCTGAAGCGAGCAGTTCATGTGAGGAAACCCACCAACATCCCAGAGTTGAAGCTGTTCTGTAGGGAGGAATGGGCTAAAATTCCTCCAAGCCGGTGTGCAGGACTGATCAACAGTTACCGGAAATGTTTAGTTGCAGTTATTGCTGCACAAGGGGGTCACACCAGATACCGAAAGCAAAGGTTCACATACTTTTGCCACTCACAGATATGTAATATTGGATCATTTTCCTCTATAAATAAATGACCAAGTGTACTATTTTTGTCTCATTTGTTTAACTGGGTTCTCTTTATTTACTTTTAGGACTTGTGTGAAAATCTGATGATGTTTTAGGTCATATTTATGCAGAAATATAGAAAATTCTAAAGGGTTCACAAACTTTCAAGCACCACTGTAAGTCTCTTACAAGTTGGAACTCCCACCTCACTGCAGAATGGCTCCCAAGTTCCACATTCCTGAAACCTGCCATCCAAGGCCCCCTAGCTACTAACACATCCATCAGAGAACCTCCTCCTTCCCTAGAATGGGAGGAAAACCCAATATACCAAGTGCACAAGATCCTCAATTCTCAGCACAGACAGGGGCAACTAGAGTACTTAGTGGACTGGGAAGGGTACAGCCTGGAGGAACACAGCTGGGTAAACATTTGTGACATCTTAGATCCACTCCTCACCCAGGGATTTCACACTGAACACCCAGACAGGCCAGCACTGAGAAGAGGAGGTCACCCCAGAAAGGTGATTGCTCCTAGAGTGTGTGTGCGTGCGTGCGTGTGTGTGTGTGTGTGTGTGGTGTGTGTGTGTGGGGGGGGGGGGCTCAGTCACAAATATCATTGAAAGCCTGAGTTCGGAGCAGCCTCCAAACATGGCCACTCCAGACTACACTTCCCAAGCACCACAGCTCCCCTCATCTCCCAAATTCTTGGAAGTACACCTGTTTCCAATTTCCCCATAATTACTTCCCTATATAAGCCCAGCACTCACAAATGCTCACTGCAAAGTATCGTTCTGTGTCCACGTACCTGATCATACCGAGCCTTGCTTTTTCATTCTGACTTTCAGTGACTTTAACCCCCTTGATATGCTTCTTCGACTTTTCACCTGTTCTCTGACACAACATTCGTTCATCGACTGACCCTCGCCTGTCCCCAACTATGCCTTCAGACTGCTGATTTGGATTTGGTGACTGATTTGCAATGCACCTGCTCTCCCCTGCATTTGCATCCATAAGTGCCTGCACTCTGACAGTTTTAAGGGACATTTTTAATCTGGGTTAAGAAAATATGAAACTGTTGCTATCGAGTCATTCAGGCATTATCTTCATTTTTTTAAAGAAATATATTAAATGATCTGTATAAATGATGCAGTTTGACCCAAGAAGCTGCTCATGTTTCAACAGAACCAACATTTTTTTTTATATTTTTTTCCTTTTTTTTTTTTGTTAAATCTCAGTAGTTATTTCTGATCAGACAGAGACTCGCTCCAGTCCTGATCTCTGAGGTGTGGATTTGGAGTAAAGTTGAACTCTGCTCCAGCTTCATCATGTTCTATCCCATAATCCCTCATATGTTTACTTACACTAGTACACAGTTAAGGTGTTAAGTGTTACACAGTCTCTGGACAGCCCACCTGACCTGAACACACCCCTCCATATCACCAGTGTTTCCCCTCTGATGTTCCCCCGGTGGCTCCGCCCCTCCCCCAGTCTCTGAAACATCAGGATGTGGAAAAGGTTCTTAAAGTGTGGGATTGTGTGGATTTGGCAACGTTAAGCAGCTTTAGTGGAGTTAAACTTGGCTGAGACACTCGGGCGCTCAGCACATAATGAACAGGATCAAGTGTGTAATTCTGCTGCCAAGCCCAGAGGAATCCGTTGAACAACAGCAGTGCTGAAGCTATAATAAAATAAATCAGTTCACAATATCAGCTGAGACTTTCTCTGAAAAACACTGGGAGCTACACAGAGCCCAGAACACGCAGAATGTCACAGTCACAGCAACATGTCTTTAGCTCAAACTCTCACAAAGCTGCTGCTGAGTTCTTGGCTCTGATTGGTCAGAAGGTGTTGATTAATTCTCTCTAAGAGCAGCTCTGACAGTAGTGAAGGTTTATAATGTGCTATTCTTATATGGTGTAAACCTGTGTTTACATGAAGTGCAATGCAGTAATCTGATTATAATCCAAGTAGCAGAATAAAATATTCATGTAAACATCTGGCCAGGTGAGGAGACAGACTCTGATGAAGACGTGTTAAACAAACAAACAAAAATACAGGAAGTACACGCTCCTCATTGTCATGGTAACATCTAACCGCACTTTAAATCTGACTCCATTCACATCAATGCAAATAGATTTGAAAATCAAACTCTTCATTCTGACAAAAATCAGAAACACAGCCACTGCACTGACCGGCTCTGTCCCAATAATCATTCATCACCACTTACACACTGCATTCACGACTCTCATCTCCCAGAGCAGTGTTAATTTAAGGCTGTGTTCCAATATGCAGACTCTTGAGCTTCTCCGTTGGGAATCACCTGACAGGTCTGACCAGCTGCGTCACAAATCAAGTGTTAATTTCCATAAGGCATCTCACTGCACACTACAAGGCACTTTTAATTTTTCCAAGTTTTCCCAGGTTGAATGTTATCAGGTAAGTCTGAACATCTGACAGGCTGTGTTCCAAATCAAGGTCAGCTACGATCTCACTGAACACTACAAAGGCATCTGTAAACATCTGGCTGTCCCAAATGGTATCCTAGCATCCACTGGTGTCTTACTGAAAACTGCACGTAGTCTAGCAGAGGAGGAATATCCATAATACACTGGAGCACTGTAGTGAGCACAGTATGTGGATTGGGACATGACAGGAAGAGAAACAGAAATAAAAACACATTTTCTCTGTCTCAGTATCTCAGTATTCATCCCTCTGACATCTCAAATGCATTTCTCTCTCTCTCTCTCTCTCTCTCTCTCTGTGTCCTTCATTCCTAAATTGCCATTCCAACACACACACACGGTGATGGTACTGGAGGTGTGTGTTGAGTGTAATTACATGCTGATTGCTGTTCACTTTCAGAGATGACAGCAGAAGTGCAAGAACATCAGTCACTCATTTACATATTCAAAAATCACACAGTTACAGATTTACATATTTAAATATAGTCAGTGATATTATTATATATTATATAATTATAATATTATATATTATTATAGTCAGTTAATTATTGATATCAATTATTTATTGGAATATTTAAGTATGTGGTTTAAATTACAGTTACTGATTTACACACACTCTATCTACAAAGAGTTACTGATTTACACATTTTAAATCATCAGAGCCACTTTTTTCTCCTGGTGTGTTTGGGCAGCAGGTTGAGGAGGTCAGTCCAGACTTTTCTATCCCTGTCCATAGATTGCAGCTTCTTCTGGAGGTTCTTATGACATTTGCAGTCAGAATGAGGGATGTAATTTCTCCAGCAGGTCCCGGTTCTGCCCCGTGGTTGTTACTCTACAGGAAGTCCACCAGGGGGCAATGTTCTGTGATAAACAAAACACAGCTGGCTCCTCTGGATTCTGTGGCTCTCCTGTGAGATTCTTCTACACTGTCAAACTCCTCACCCCATCACAGAAAATAAACCCAGTCACCCTGAGGAGGAACCTCATTTCCATCTCCTGTACTTGTGATCTTATTCTTTCTGTCACTGCTCACATTGAGCACAGGTGAGGATCAGGAATTGCTGTAGATAAACCGAGAGCTTCATCCACAAACCACTCTCCTTCACCTGGGGTAAGGTCTCTGCCCCCCACCTGAAGTACGGTAAGCCTCCCATCTTCTCTGATACAATCACAAAATCCACCATCAATCTTTGGCCCAAGTTGATCTGATACCATGACATTCACATGTGATCAAGCTTGTGTTGGAAAAACATTGTGCTCTTCTAAGTATCTCCATCATTCCCAACATGAGTACTGGAGCATTATGGATCAACAGGAGGTTCCCTCTCGAGCACCTCCTCCAACTTCTCCAAGAACTCTGATCAACTCCATCTTCATCTCACAGGTGCATGACTCCATGTCTCCATTTCTAGAGTTACATCGATAACCTGGTCACCAGATGCCCCCCTGTAGGCTCCACTCCCTGACTCCAGGGGGTGTGTCCCTGTAACCCTAATCTGGGCAGGTACACTTCCTCTTCTTGTATCTTTCATGATGGTGTTCAGGATCAGACCTCAGATCTGTTCAGTGAGAGCCTTCAACTCAAACCAGGAAATACACAAAGCCCTTCACCATGACAACGTCTTCATCCATGAAGATCAGAGGTTCGGATTTATCTCCAGTATTTAAATATCAGCTAATATACAGATCACAGGGAGAGATTTACAGAGCAGAGCCGCTGATTTACATATTTAAATAAGTTTTAAATTTAAACCAATTTAAATATCGCAGGTAATGATTTAAACACGAGGGTCACTCATTTCCATTTATACTCATTTACATATCTGTGTGTGTGTGTAAGAGAGAGAGAAAGTAGGAGAAAGATAAAGTATAAACATAGTGTGTTGTTTCAGCACAATGTCATCTCTCCATGTGTTTGATTTATCTCTTACACACACACACACACACACAGAGTGAATGAGAGAGAAACCACAGTGTCACAGAGTGAGGGGAAATCGATGATGTAATTAAAGTGAGATTTTATCTAATCTGTAGAACTTTTAAGTTCAAGAACACTTATCTCTACAGTGCTAACACACACACACACTTATCAGGAAAGAGTGTTTTTTTTTTTACTACACAGTCACTGGTAGTGAACGGCGGTGTTGTGTTCTTTAAAGAAAAGAGAACACTCAGAGGGATGAATGATAACCTGTTAGCAATTGTGCTAATCACTGGCTCAGTTCACATAGGATAAATAAATCAAAGAGAAGCGCTCTGAACTCATCAGGGCTCTTCCTGAGGTAAATCACGCTAATGTTGAGGAGAACCTTAAACTAGTGTACGTTCTAATGACAACACTAAATCATCATGAGCTCTAGAGTTTGGGTTGGAGCGTGAGAGTGAGCTAATGATGAACATTAGTGTTTCGGAGAACATGCTAGACTCTGAGAACATTTGGAGGCCTTCAGGGTACGAAGGTGACTCAGCAGATGGTGCACTGGTTTCATCTTTATTAAAGCTGAATATCCGTCTGTGTGTGTGTGTGTGTGTGTGAGAGATGTTCCAGTGAATCTGAATTCCAAATTGCTTCCTATTCACTACGTTTGCACCCTACATAGGAGAGAATAGAGCAGAGGAGTGTGGAGGTGAAGGAAATTTGAAATTGTGCTCAGTTTTCTCTACGTGATTAAAGTTACACTCAGATTTCACTGTATTTGGACTTCAAGACTAAAGTATTGGCACCCTTGTCTGTGTTTGGTTGTACAGGTGGCCATTTAGTGATGTTTATCTTGAAAATCGCAGATTTGTTGGCTGGAGAAATACTCTAAGTGTTGTTCGATAAATAACTAAACTGTAAAAGCGTGTACTGGATCATCAGCAGGAGGAAATAGAGCATCCTCCTACAGCACAACAGCTTACAGATAAAACAGGAGTTCATCGCTACGAGAGGAAAACCTTGAATACTAGCTGAGTGAAAACAGCTCTGATGTTCCAGTTTGTTGTTCTTGATGATCAGATGATATCAGTCATCGACTTCGCACAGAACCTGCTCTCCTCTCGAGCCACACTAGCTAAAGTAGCTTGCTCCTGCTCTTCATTTTCATAAAATTAACTCGCTAGCGTTATACAGAGCCAGCGTGTTACACACACACACACGTGTGTGTGCTCCTCATGGCTGCTGTTTAAACCTGTGAAACAAGAACAGAGCTGAAGACTGTGAGCTCCAGTGAAGTCCCTGATTAACATTAATCCTCAGTCCATGACTCACTGCAGGACCAACATGGACCAAAAACACCCTCAACCCACTAAACACAAAAGAATAAATGTTTCGTCTGCCTTCTCCTGTCCACTCTCTCAAACTCTTCCACAAGCTGCTTTATAGTGATGCACTGAAAACTGTGGGTTTTTTTATTTTATTTCAGGTTATTTAACATGAGAACATTAAAGAACTCAAGTGTTAAAGAGAAACCGACCTCATCTCCACAACCTGAACACACACACCTAATACATGTCAACCCCATAAAACCTAACCCTGTCATGTGTCTCTCATTTACACACACACGGTCATCCCCGTACATTTATTTCACGTGTGTGTGTGTGCGCACGTGTGACAGAGATGTTAATGATGAACTTGTTTTCAGCCTGTTCTCTTTCTGGACACATACAACACTCAGAACACACCCTGTTCATCACATCCATTCTGACTGTGTGGAAAAAAACCCAAAGATCTCATGTGTCCGTGACACAGAGAAACAGACGGGAGCAAGAGACAGACAGGAAAGGGGAAGAGAGATAGGAGAGAGAAATCTTAGCTTGGTGTTAGATTTTTTTCTGAAGTAGAAAACACAAGCTCTCTCTCTCTCTCTCTCTCTCTCACACACACACACACACACACACACACACACACACACACACAGGTGATAGATAATTCAGCAGTGTGTCCCTCTTTGTATTGGAGACGTGGTTTGGTTTTGTGTCTCAAACTCTGCATTAAAAATCTACACCACCTCTCACACACTCACTGACCTTATTTATTTATTTACTGATTTATTTATTTATAATATCGTCATGTCCTGTTTACCGACACACACTGACTCACAAACCTCACCACAGCACCCCCTAACCTTCACCTGTCTGTCCCTCTGTCTCCATCTTCCTCTGTCACCACAGATCAAAAAATTTTTTTTAACTGAGTCAACTCTCACATTCAGTCTGTCTCAACATGTCTGTCTGTCTCTCTCCCTCCCTCTATATATCTATATCTATCTCTCTGTGGATATAAAAAGTGTACACTTCATTAAAATGAAAGGTTTTTCTGATGTAAAAAAAAATGAGACCATGATAAATAATTTCAAAACTTTTCCCACCTTTAGTGTGACCTATAATCCGTACAATTCAATTGAAAAACAAACAAATCTGTTAGGGGAAAAACAAAAAAAAGTACAATAAGCTGGTTGCATAAGTGTGCACACCCTTAAACTAATACTTTGTTGAAGCACCTTTTGATTTAATTACAGCATTCAGTCTTTTTGGGTTCACACCTGCCATCAATTAAAATGACTCTGATTAACCCCAAATAAAGTTCAGACATTTACTCCTCAGTTGCATCCTCCAGCGAAAGCCAGCGTCCACAGAGAGCTTACAAAGCATCACAGGGATCTCACTGTTGAAAGATATCAGTCAGGAGAAGGGGACAAAAAAATTTCTACGGCATTAGATATACCATGGAGCACAGTGAAGACAGTCATCAAGAAGTGGAGAAAATATGGGATAACAGTGACATTACTGAGAACTGGACGTCCCTCCAAAATTGATGAAAAGACAAGACAAAACTGGTCAGAGAGGCTGTCAAGAGGCCTACAAAAACACTGAAGGAGCTGCAGGAATTTCTGGCAAGTACTGGTTGTGTACTACATGTGACAACAACCTCCCGTATTCTCCATATGTCTGGACTATGGGGTAGAGTCACAAGATGGAAGCCTTTTCTTACAAAGAAAAATATCCAGGCCAGGCTAAATTTTGCAAAAAAAAAAAAATACATCAACTTTCCCAAAAGCATGTGGGAAAATGTGCTATGATATGATGAAACCAAGGTTGAAGTTTTTGGCCACAATTCCAAAAGGTATGTTTGGCACAAAAACAACACTGCACATCACCATAAGAACACTATACCCATGGTGAAGCACGATGGTGGCAGCATCATGTTTTGGGGTTGTTTTTCTTCAGCTGGAACAGGGGCTTTAGTCAAGGTGGAGGGAATTATGAACAGTTCTAAATACCAGTCAGTTTTGGCCCAAAACCTTCAGGTGTCTGCTACAAAGCTGAAGATGAAGTGGAATTTCATCTTTCAGCATGACAATGACCCCAAGCATACATCGAAATGAACAAAAGAATGGCTCCACCAGAAGAAAATTAAGAGTTTTGGAATGGCCCAGCCAGAGCCCAGACCTAAATCTAATTGAAAATCTGTGGGGTGACCTGAAGAGGGCTGTGCACAAGAGATGCCCTCGCAATCTGACAGATTTGGAGCGCTTTTGCAAGAAAGAGTGGACAAATATTGCCAAGTCTAGATGTGGCAGGCTGACAGACTCCTACCCGAAAAGACTGAATGCTGTAATTAAATCAAAAGGTGCTTCAACAAAGTATTAGTTTAAGGGTGTGCACACTTATGCAACCAGCTTACTGTATGTTTTTTATGTTTTTCCCCCTAACAGATTTGTTTGTTTTTCAGTTGAATTGTACAGGTTATAGGTCACATTAAAGGTGGGAAAAGTTTTGAAATTATTTATCATGGTCTCATTTTTTAATTTTTATTTTTTTACATCAGAAAAACCTATAATTTTAATGAGGTGTGTACACTTTTTATATCCACTGTGTGTGTGTTTCTCTCTCTCTCTCTCTCTCTCTGTATGTCTGTCTTTCTGTCTCTGTCTGTGTCGTATCCCAGGTGAGGATCAGGGTTCCTTTCACCTGCTGCTCTAAGCTAAACTCCAACATGCTCTCACATTGTGTACAGATCTGCTCCATCTGTGACTGGGTAAGAGAGCCAGTGACGGGGTGAGCGGGTAAAAGAGAGCCAGCGATGGGGCAAGTGGGTAAGAGAGAGAGAGCGTGACGGGGTGAGCGGGTAAGAGAGAGCGAGCGACGGGGCGAGCAGGGAAGAGAGAGAGAGAGCACAATGGGGTGAGCGGGGAAGAGAGAGAGAGAGAGAGCACAACGGGGCGAGCGGGGAAGAGAACCAGTGACGGGGTGAGCGGGTAAGAGAGTGAGTGACAGGGTGAGTGCCCTAATCCTCTCTCACTCCTTCACTTCTTCTGTAATATTTATCCAGTGCAACTCGGAGCAGATGAGCATTTAGGGTTTTTGCTCCAAGACGGTTACAGTTTGTTGGTGCAAGGATTTGAACACAACCTTCTGATCAGTCACGCAAAGCACTGATCAATCCCTGATCACCACAAATCACCCTGAACACAATTAATTACCACTAATTACCCCTGATCACCACAAATAACCCTGATCACCACTAATCACAGTTAAATCACCTCTACTAACCCCTAATCGTCATCGATCTCCCCTAAACAACCCTGATCATCACAATTCATGATTAATCACCCCATCACAATTACTCACCCCTAATAAACACTAATCACCATTAAGAACCACTGCTCTCCCCTACTAAGCCCTGAATACTACAAATCACCCCTGATAACCACTAATAACCCCTTATTACAACTATCTGCCCCTGATAACCCCTTGTCACCACTACTCACCCTGATCACCATTAATCACCCCTGAACAACAAACCCCTTTAACCCTCTAGGGTCTGAGGGTATTTTCTGGAACTCTAATGATTTTGGCATGCTCTGATTTTGTTGTCAATTTCAACAAATCTAAGCAGTATTTTCAAAGTCATATGACTGTTTTAGTATTCAGCACAAGTTCAGTTACAATAATATCTATGTAGTATGTCTGTCATGATTGTACTTTTAAAAAATAACAGATAAATGAAGATGTTGTAAAAAACAGTTTTAGAACTGTGTTGGAATATGTGAAAAAACATGACCTTACCCATTGGGACAAACCGTTTTGGTCACTTGAGGTGATTCTGTTCAGTCTTAGGAATGTATCAAGCACAAAAACTTAAATATGCTCCATTGATTTGGACAATTAACTGGCCATCAAAAAACTCTATGTCCTATTGTTTTTGGGATAAAGAGTTGGCAGTGGGAGGGGTATTCAATGAGGAGGGTAAAAAATTCCATTCCAGTCAGTGAGAAGAGTGAAAACCCCTCCCACTGCCAACTCTTAATCCCATGAGGTCCAGTGATCAAAACAGTTCAACACAAGGGGTAAGGTAATGTTTTTTCACACATTCACACATTTCACAAGGGTGGCACGGTGGTATAGTGGTTATCACTGTCGCCTCACAGCAAGAAGGTTCTAGGTTTGAGCCCAGTGGCCGACGAGGCTCTTTCTGTGTGGAGTTTGCATGTTCTCCCCATATCTGCGTGGGTTTCCTTTGGAAACAAGACATGCAGTTAGGTTAATATGGGGCGGCCTTGGGCTGAAGTACACTTGAGCGTGGCACCTAACCCCCAACTGCTCCCCGGGCACTGTTAGCATGGCTCCCCACTGCTCTGGGTATATGTGTGTGTGTGTGTGTGTGTGTGTGTGCTCATTGCTCATTTGTGTGTGAATGTGTGTGTTCACTGCTTCAGATGGGTTAAATGCAGAGAGGAATTTCACAAGTGTGCGTGTGATGAATAAAGTTGTTGTTGTTCTTCTTCTTCATTCCAACACAATTCTAAAACTGCTTTTTACAACAGCTTCATTTATCTGGTATTTGACTTTATTTTGGTATTTGACTTTATTCAGTGTGTCTTGAAATTAACTCTTGTACTATTTTACTCAGTTCAGAGCCACAACCAACTGTCTTACTCTGTTACACAATTTCTCTGTAATTTTGCTCCAACTCCAAATTTTACTCTCTAAACTCAAAATAGTGCAAAATTAACTATTTTGAGGAAAATACTTTTAACTCTGGAAAAATTGCTCAGTCATTTTTCCTGTATATGCACTACTGCACACGCATATCAAACGATCTGCTCATAATAAATAGAAGAAATATTTACACTTACTCGAGTTGATCTTTGGCTGGATCGAGTTGAAGTTAAAAAAAAAAAAAAGTCAGTCATCACTCATCATCAGTGTTGCAGTTCTCAAGATTGAATTGAATCGCTGTCCTGAATAATTCGAAGCACATAAAATCCAACATCTCACAACAAGTTTTACCTCCAAACAGGTAGCCTAAACTACAGTATGGCTGACAGATTTTATCCTGTTTTTCGGTGGGTGTTCCCACTGTGAAAGAGAAACCAATAGAAACCGAAAGAGTGAAAGTGATCATCATGCCATTACCATGTGAAGTCTTTTATGAATGTGTAAGTGGGCGCTCAGCACTCCGACTCCAGCGTGACTGAGTAAGGGGACGAGCTTTATGTTTCATCTAATTTAGGTAATTAAAACTATAATATTATTTGGCAGTGGGCACATAGGAAAGTGTAAAATTTCTGTCAATATGTTTATCATGCTTGTATGATGAAAAACTCGAAGATATTTATCTAAATACATGACCTACCCATTCTAAACCTACCGAGCTTCGCCGGCGAAGCTCTCGACCCCAGAGGGTTAATAAAATTCTACATCACAGCACGCAGTTAAACCTTCTACTGTTATTATTCAGAACATTTATTACTGAGAGTCCACAAGAACTGAGTAATATTTATAACTACAGCAAGTGATCAGAACTAACTGTTTGTCTGACACTGTCTCATGCCCCTCCCCCTCTCTGAGCAGCAGTGAATGTGTGATTAGAGTCAGGATTACTCTGTGTGTGTGTGCGTGCATGCGTGAGAGAGAGAGAGAGAGATCCACTTCCATATCTTTTCTCTCTCATTGCATCTTTTCCCATATCGTCTTTCTTTCTTTCTTTCTTTCTTTCTTTCTTTCTTTCTTTCTTTCTTTCTTTCTTTCTTTCCATCTCCTTTTCTTTCTTTCCATCTCCTTCTCTGTCCTCCTGTCTCTTTCTGTCATTTTCTCGTGCTCTCAAGTTCTGTCCGCCTCTCTGTTTCCTGACAGTCATCAAAGAAAGGATGGACAGAAGAAGAGAGGAGGAGAGAAGAGTGCATCCCATGCTGTCTGGTGAAAGAGGAGCAGATCGTGGGCGTGAAATTGTAGTGTGTGGAGGTGAGAAGAGAATGCAAGCAAGCGTAGGTTTAGTGTGTGTGTGTGTGTGTGTGTGTGTGTGTGTGGGTTGATAACAGAGAGTGACGGAGGAGGCAGCACAGTGATTGATGCTACACAGACAAGAGAAATGGTGTGTGAGAGAAAGAGAGCGTGAAGAATGAAGAGAGAGAGAGAGAGATGGGTCACACTTGTATTGTTAAAGCAGCATGAATAACAATAAATTAAGCAGTATCTTCAATTTGACTTAATTACATTTGTTAGTGTGGGCTGCGTCCTAATTCCCTACTCCCTACACCCTATCTCAGAGTATCAGTGATGACCATAGTCCACTCTGGGTGTATCCCAAACCACCCATCATATAGGTCACAAACACCATCATCAGTCCACTGTGAACAATCCACATTGTGTGTGTGTGTGTGTGTTCACATGGACTATATAGTGAATTGGGTGTGTGATTTGGGACATACCCACAGTGGACCAATGATGGTACTATATAGGGAATAGGGCCTGTGGCTTGGGACACTGTCAAGTGCCCTACATCGTGTATAGGGCAGGAGGTGTAAATGGTAAGCTGCCTCTGTGATTCCATTTCGTTTGGGTTTTAGTCTGATTTCAAAGTGATGCAGATTTCATCCTCATTAGCATATGAATGTGATATGTAAATAAGATACTCATTTCAATAAACCCCAAGAGGGAGCTGTGACCCTGGAACAACTTCAGAGAGATAGAGCGAGAGAGAGAGAGAGAGGACAAATGAACGAGTTAGTTTTGCCTGGAACTAGTTCCTGTGATGTAGTTCCTGTTTTCAAATCGTTTGCCGTAAGTTTCTTGTCAGTGTCCGCGTTTAAACTACACACTTTTTCCTGTTTTTCATCAGTAATTTTTATATCAATGGTCAACTAAATAAAGAGAAACTACAGTCTATCACTGAGTGATTCTTGACATCATATGGATTATGACAGTTGTAGAATAAGGATATTTACTGTCTTTTTTATTATTTGTTACTTTATCTCAAATGCATTAAGAAGGCGAGAAATTCCACCAATTAGCTTTTGACGAGGCACCTGTTAACTGAAAAGCATTCCAGGTGACTACCTCATGAAGCTGGTTAAGATAATGCCAATAGTGTGTGAAGCATCATCCAGGTAAATGGTGGAGATGTTAAATAATCTAAAATACATTTTTTTTTAACACTTTTTGTTTCCCACATCCATCCATACATACATACGTATCCCACATCCATACATGTTCCAGATATTATTTCACAGTTTTGATGTCTTCAGTATTGTTCTACAATGTGGAGAATAGTCACAATACAGAAACACCTATGAAAGAGTAGAGCAGGGGTGTCCAAACTTTTGACTGGTATTGTATAAAGCACTGAATGGTCTTGCACCACCATACCTGAGAAAAGTTCTGCTTTTTGTGACCTGCCACACCTACTTAGATCAAAAGATGCAGGCTATTTGTTGGTACCTCATATAGTGAAGGCTACATCAGGGGGCAAAGCTTTCTCTTACAGAGTCCCACAGTTATGGAATAGCCTTCCAAGTAGTGTTCGGGACTCAGACAGTCTCAGTGTTTAAGTCTTGGCTGAAAATACACACAATACACACCAGTGGCGGCTGCTGGTTTTTAAAATGGGAAGCCCATTTTACACATTCATCGTAAAACCTGTAGGCCGGATATCAAAGCATAGAAAGGTGTGCCCCATTAGCATAGTGAACTAGACAACCCTACCTAGTGGCAGAAAGTATTTTTGCTTGTACATTTCATGTTATAGTCTGGCTTGCCAGGCTAGTGCCTCATATCCTTAATCAAAAATATCAAACATCCAAAAATCACTGGCTATTCAACGAATGGCCTTGAACATCATACCCTGATATGCAACACAAAGTCTTTAACACAACACCCAGCTGTGCAACACATCCTTGAACATCTTCTGCAACACAGTCTGGAAATTCATAACCAGGTAGGCTATGCAACACACAGAACCTTGAATATTATACCCAGGTATAACCTATAACACAGAGCCCACCATTCTCTTAACATTACTGAACAATATACACACTTCAGATTCATGAACATGAACACTATTTATACACAAATTCTGCCCTCCGCTCCTTTTCCAGAAAATGGTCTGTGACCCTGTCATACCAGCTGGTTGTGCTTTCCAGAGACTTTACCAATTTCTGTTAGCAGCTAGCACTGCAGATCCCAATAAGGCTCAAGCTAGCCTACAACCAGATTGAACTACAAATGAAATAAACGAGTGAATTCACGAATGATCAAACTGATAGAATGGATGAAAGTTAACGGAGCACAACGAGTAATATTTACATTTATTTACAGAGTAATGTACAGAGACATCAATGAGAAGAACCGTTTATATGAAAAGAAATTCGGACAGCACTTTGGCACATGACTACACTTTCTCGACATCCGCTAGGGACTGACTGATCATACTTCCGTGTTCCTCACCGAAGTACCGCCCTCCTCATGTCTTTCAAACACTACCTCCAATAATCCTTTATCAGCCCGGCTTCTTGTCCCTCCCACTGTCTCGTTTAGTCCCAGAGAAGCCCGGCTTCCCTGGAAGTGACGATTTTGTTGATTTTAACCAATAACAATTAGCCGAAATTGGCTGTTCAGAGCCGTCTCGTAGACTGCAACGGATACCCGGCTGCCAGTCAGTGTTGCCAGATACTGCTGACGTTTTCCATCCCAAAATATGTTCAAAACCCGCCAAAATGCACTTAAAACCGCCCAATCTGGCAACACTGCTGCCAGTCCATAGAGCCCATTGAAATAAGAAAGGTTACAGCCTGGCAGCAAAGGTGATTCTCGTAGCGAACTGCAAGTTCGTCAGACATCACTCAAATAAGTTACAGGATAGTTATGAACATAAATACAATCTTGGGCATATATTATGTTATGCAAGTTATTGTTTTAATGAGAATTCAACGTCGTAGACGCCGCAGTTTGGGGAGAGAATTTTAGGGGAAGCTCGGCTTCCCTTGTTGTCGCTGAGAAATCGCCCCTGATACACACCTTTTTAGTCAAATAGTTTTTATGAGGTAAAGACGTAGATCTGGAGGGTCCTCAGACAGAGAATTTTGGTAAACTGGGATGTATGGATACTGTCGGTTGCCCCCCCCCCACACACGTTCATTCGGGTTTGTTGATGGCGGAGTGGCTGCTGCTTTATGTCCCAGGGTGCCCTCATGTCTGTGTTACCTTCTGGCACTCCCCTTTTAGTTATGCTGTTATAGTTAGTCTTGCAGGAGTCCATGTTTGCACTCAGTGCAAAATGTACACTGTTCTTAACCATTAGGTGACAATGAGCATACCTAACAACCTCTCTCTCTCTCTCTCTCTCTCTCTGGGCCTCTGCATGCTCTTGCGACAAGGCTTTCGCAGATAGCTTTTCGCAGACAGTTGTAATTTATCATTGAGCGGGGAGTAATAGGCGTGCGCGATGTTATTCACTGCCACAATGCAAGGGGGTGCGAAGTCGCGAAATCGCTAGGAGTAGTTGGTGGGTGTGGTTACTGGAGTGTTTATCCTCCGGTTACTTATAATGACTAGAACTGGAGTCGTATAGATGTACGTACTTCCTCGATCAACCGCTCTTCGTGCTGCTCCATCTTCTCTCGTGTTTTTAAAAATGGCGGTCGTGAAAACAAAACAAACCAGGAAAGTAGGGAAGCAGAAGTGCATGTACAGCGGATGTAGAGTGGACCAATCAGAGCCCTCTTGTCTGCGATGCTGTCTGCGAGGCTTCTGCGGTGGTCACAGTTTTTGGGAGGTGCGCGCAGAGTGTCTGCGAAGGGGGGGCTACGCAGACACCATCTGCGACGCCATCTGCGAGGACTGCATTGTCAGCATAAATTGGCCTTCTCTCTCTCTCTCTCATTACATGTCGATCTTGAGACACCAGTGGTGCTGACCTCTCCTGCTCTTTGGACCTACCTGATCCATCCTGATGCCCTACTTCTGGCTGGAGTCTTATCACATCGTGCCTGTGGAGGACAGCCCCATATGGACAGTTGAAAGTCGCACTTGGAAGATGGCTCTGGCCTCTTACAGTTTTGCTCCAATAGTTTAGGACTACAATCACCATGATAACTTTAGGACTGCAGTTGTCCTGAACAGTTTTACATGCAAGTCTACATCAATGAACAGTTCATAACTTCAACAAAATAAACTAAACTATTAAACTATAATGAATATCCTTGTTAGAAGAAGAAGCCTTTATTTATCACATGTACACTTAAGCACAGTAAAATTCGTTCACTGTATTTAACCCATCTGAAGCAGTGAACACATGCATGCACACACAAGTGAGCAATGAGCACACACACATACCCAGAGCAGTAGGTAGCTATGCTACAGCACCCAGGGAGCAGTTGGGGTTTCAGTACCTTGCTCAAGGGCACTTCAGCCCAAGGCTGCCCCCATGTTAACCTAACCACGTCTTTGGATTGTGGGGGAAACTGGAGCACCCGGAGGAAACCCACACAGACACGGGGAGAACATGCAAACTCCACACAGAAAGGCCCCCATCGGTTGCTGGGCTCAAACACAGAACCTTCTTGCTGTGAGGTGACAGTGCTAACCACTACACCACCGTGCCGCCCAAAGTACATTACACAGTTGTACTTTGTGACTCGATCGGACACAGTTATAGAAGTGAGTTATTTATAATCATACTATCTGTTATGGGGCGGCACGGTGGTGTAGTGGTTAGCGCTGTCGCCTCACAGCAAGAAGGTCCTGGGTTCGAGCCCCGGGGCCGGCGAGGGCCTTTCTGTGCGGAGTTTGCATGTTCTCCCCGTGTCCGCGTGGGTTTCCTCCGGGTGCTCCGGTTTCCCCCACAGTCCAAAGACATGCAGGTTAGGTTAACTGGTGACTCTAAATTGACCGTAGGTGTGAATGTGAGTGTGAATGGTTGTCTGTGTCTATGTGTCAGCCCTGTGATGACCTGGCGACTTGTCCAGGGTGTACCCCGCCTTTCGCCCGTAGTCAGCTGGGATAGGCTCCAGCTTGCCTGCGACCCTGTAGAAGGATAAAGCGGCTAGAGATAATGTGATGTGTGATGTGATGTGACTATCTGTTATCACCCAGATGAAGATGGGTTCCTGTGGCAGTAGGGGCGTGGTCAAGCATCGGTCTGTGACCGGAGGGCGGAGTCAGGGAAGGTAAGTGGCAGAATCACTACACCTGATGTGAATTAACCTGTGTTTGTGTGTCTTCCCAGCAGCCGCACCCTATTTAAGGAAGAGAGCGAGAGCAGAGCGGGCTCTCTCCCGACCAGAACATGTGTGTGTGGCGCGTGTGTGTATATAAAGATATATGAGTAAATGTATAGAAGCTGAAAAGCTGATAATAAACGGTTTTGTGAACTCAGTTCTGGCCTGCCATCCTTCTGTGCTCCACCCACCCATCCAAGTTGCTACAGTGCTGCTGAAACCCGGGATTTGGAGCGCCGAAGCAGAACAGCCCCATGGAGTCCTCCCCATTTGCCGAGCTGGTCCATGCCCTCGTCACGGCCCAGCAAAGCCAGCACCAGGCACTAGTTGCCCTCCGGAAGGATCAGGAACAGTGGTTTGAGGCCCTGGTGCTGGCTCAGCAGGAAGAGCGACAGGCGTTCTGGCATCTCCTCGCGTCGGCGGGGTCCACCGTCGCGGGGCCGTCCCCCTTCACCCTGATGCAGATGGGCCCGCAGGACGACCCCGAGGCCTTCCTCATGTTCTTTGAGCAGGTGGCAGAGACCTCGGGGTGGCCGATGGAACAGCGCGCAGCACGCCTCCTCCCCCTGCTAACGGGAGAGGCGCAGCTGGCCACGCTACAGCTCCCCGCCAACCGCCGGCTGGCCTACGCGGACCTTCACTGGGCCGTTCTCCAGCGTGTGGGGCGTACCCCCGAGCAACAATGGTAGCGCTTCCGCGCTTTGCACTTGGAGGAAGTCGGCCAGCCGTTCGCGTTTGGCCAGCAACTCCAGGACGCCTGCGGGCGGTGGTTGAGGGCTGACAACCGTGACACCGAGGGGACCATCGACCATGTGGTGCTGGAGCAGTTCATCGCACGTCTACCAGCCGGAGCTGCAGAGTGGGTCCAGTGCCACCGACCGGCATCGCTGGATCAGGCAATCGAGCTGGCGGAGGACCATTTGGCGGCTGTCCCGATGGCAGGACAGCAGACAACCTCTTCTCCCCTCTCCTCTCTCTCTCTCTCTCTCTCTCTCCTCCCGTGTCTCCTCCTCGCCCCGTTCTCCCACCGCAGAGGCGGGGGCTGGCCCCACCCCAGCCGGCCCGCTGCACCCGCGGTGCCCTCCCGTTTCTCCCTTCTGTGTCTGTCTGTCCCCCCCCTCAGGTGAGTGAGCCCCAGAGCACCAGTGCAGAGAGGAAGCCCGGGCCGGTTTGCTGGCACTGCGGGGAGCCGGGCCACCTCCAACAGCAGTGCTCGGTGATGGAAGTGGGCGAGGTGGTTCAGATCCCCGACATGCCAGGAGCTGCCCTTGATTGGGCTGGAGCGTATCGCATACCGGTGAGTATCCAAGGGGATACATATCAGGTGTTGGTGGATTCTGGTTGTAATCAGACCTCAATCCACCAAAGCCTGGTGCAAGACGAGGCATTGGGGGGAGCACAATTGGTGAAGGTGTTGTGTGTGCATGGGGATGTTCACAGCTACCCTTTAGTGTCAGTCCACATTTTTTTTCGAGGGGAAAAATTTATAGTGAAGGCGGCGGTTAATCCTCGCCTTACCCACTCTATAATTTTGGGGACTGATTGTGTTAGGACTAGGACTGTTTTGGCCTCTAGAGGCCGCTGTTATTTCCTTTTCATGTCGTGTTTATTTTGGCCTCTAGAGGCCGCCACTGTTCCTGTGTCTTGTGTTTGTGTTAATTGCCTAATTATCTTCACCTGTGTCCTTAATTAGTTTGTCTATTTATACCCCTGAGTTCAGTCCTCTTGTCACGGAGTCTTTGTGCTGTTATGTTTATCTCCAGTTTCCTTTGTACTGTGTTTTTTTTGATCTTCTTAGCTTTTGAATTTTTGCACTTTGCTTTTCTTTTGGATTATACTCTTTGGTTTTTTTTTGTCTTTTGTTTTGCCCTGTATATAGTGTATATAGTTTAAATAAACCTTTTGATTCTTTTTCTACTTCCGCCTCACGCCTCTGCATTTGAGTCATTCCCCTGGTGGCCTAGTGGGGGTTTGCTGGATCATCACACCAACGAACCAGGTTCGAATCCCAGCAAAACCCTAACAGAAAGACTCCGTCATGACCGACTCAGCAGAGGCTGCTTCAACTGTCTACCCGGCCAACCTTCAGGGAATTATGGCAGCTTTGACACGCTTCGGAGCGACCATGGACGCTCATGGACGTACGCTCACCAGCCAACGTGAGGCCCTCGCTCGCCACGAGGAACTGCTTCAGCAAATTGGGAAAACCCTGGCACAGCTGACATCTCTGCCTGCATCTCCTCATCCTGATCCAGCTCCCACTCCTGCTCCAGTGCCTCCTGCAATGCTGCCTTCTTCACCTCGCGAACCCAGCCTTCCTGCACCACAGAGGTATGACGGCAAGCACAGTGAGTGCCGAGAGTTCCTTACCCAGTGTCAACTCACCTTTGAGCTTCAGCCTACCACCTACACTACGGATCGCCGCAAGATTGCCTTTGTGATCACCTTATTAGCTGGTAAGGCGCGAGCCTGGGCTACTGCTATCTGGCAAAGACAGGGACCTGAGTGCTTTGATTTCCAGCTGTTTTCTGAAGAGATGCTTCGGGTCTTCGATCAGGCAGACATCAGTACCGACGCAGCCCGAAAGCTCATGTCCATCCGGCAAGGAGGAAGCGTCGCAGATTACGCCATCTCGTTCCGAACACTCGCAGCAGTAAGTGGATGGAACGAGACTGCCCTGGTGTCAGCCTTCCACCATGGTCTGTCTGACCCCATCAAGGACGGTCTGGCCTCTATTGGATGCCCAAGTGACCTCGAAACCCTCATCTCACATGCTATTCGTCTGGACAACAGGATGAGAGAACGCCACCAAGCCTTGAGCCCCCCCAGCCTCCCTACCTCTACCTGGAGACCGTCTACCTCCTTCAGTGACTGTCCAGAACCCATGCAAGTGGGTCGTACTCGCCTCTCCGCATCTGAGAGGGAGCGCAGAAGGAGGGACAAGTGCTGCATCTACTGTGGCAAGCCTGGTCACTTCCGAGCATCATGTCCCGAACTCTTGGGAAAAGGACCGCCCCGTCCAGCCGAGGGAGGGTTGTGACGGGGCCTACCCTCTCTCCCGGACTCCCTGGCCAAGGAATCTACATCCCGGTCTCCATCTCCTGGGGTGAGTCTGTCCACTCTTGTCAAGCTTTGATAGACTCAGGGGCGGCTGGGAACTTTATGGATATTCACTTCGCCCAAAGCATCAATATTCCGACTGCACCTCTTGAAGTCCCACTGTCTGTGTCTGCCCTCGATGGCCAAGCGTTAGGTGATGGAAGAGTCACCCAAGTTACTTCTCCAGTTTTCCTCCAGTCTCAAGGTCACAAGGAAGAAATATCCCTGCACCTGATTCCTTCACCTGAGTTCCCAGTTATTCTAGGCCTTCCTTGGCTTACTCGCCACAACCCTCGCATAGACTGGGTAACAAGCCAGGTTGTGGAATGGGGCCCTGCATGCCATGCCTCTTGTCTGCTCTCTAGCTCTCCTGTGTCTCCTGCCGAGCCCCCTGATCTCACCGAGTTATCTCAAGTTCCCACAGAGTACTGGGATCTCAAGGAGGTATTCAGCAAGAGCAGGGCCGCCGTTCTTCCTCCGCACCGGGCCTACGACTGTGCCATCGACTTGCTCCCTGGGACTACCCCTCCTCGTGGCAGACTGTTTTCACTCTCTCAGCCAGAACGCAAGGCCATGGAGGAATACCTCAAAGATGCCCTGGTCTCTGGGTTTATTCGACCCTCCACTTCACCTGCTGGAGCCGGCTTCTTCTTTGTCGGCAAGAAGGATGGGGGGCTCCGACCATGTATTGATTACAGGGGCCTGAATAAGATCACTGTGCGCAACCGATATCCCCTTCCGCTGATGTCCACAGCTTTCGACCTGCTCCAAGGCGCCACCGTCTTCACCAAGTTGGACCTACGGAACGCATACCACCTCATCCGTATCCGACAGGGAGACGAGTGGAAGACTGCCTTTAACACCCCGTCTGGGCACTACGAATACCAGGTGATGCCCTTCGGACTCACCAACGCACCAGCTGTTTTTCAGGCCCTAATCAACGACGTCTTAAGGGACATGATTAACCTATACGTTTTTGTCTACCTCGACGACATCCTTATCTTTTCCAAGACCGTGCAGGAGCACCGCCACCATGTCCGCCAGGTTCTCCAGAGGCTGCTACAGAACAATCTGTTCGCCAAGGCCCAGAAATGCGAATTTCATGTTCCCGAGGTCTCCTTTCTGGGATTTATTGTACGGACAGGCCAACTCCAAATGGACCCTGCCAAGACCCTGGCCGTCCGGGATTGGCCTACTCCCAAGTCCGTTAAGGAGGTTCAGCGGTTCTTAGGATTCGCTAACTTCTACCGCAAGTTCATCAGGAACTTCAGTTCTGTGGCAGCACCCATGTCAGACCTCACCAAAGGGACAGGTGGATCTTATGGCTGGTCTCCTCAGGCAGAAAAGGCATTCAAAGACCTCAAGGACCGCTTCTGCACGGCACCCATTCTGGTTCTCCCGGACACCTCCCAACCATTCATCGTGGAGGTGGACGCCTCGGACAGTGGTGTCGGCGCGGTGCTCTCTCAACGTTCGGAAGGAAAGCTGCACCCCTGCGCTTACTTCTCCCACCGCCTGAGTCCTGCTGAGTCCCGGTACGATGTGGGGGATCGAGAACTGCTAGCGGTCAAACTGGCCCTTGAGGAGTGGAGGCACTGGCTGGAGGGAGCACAACATCCATTCCTGGTTTGGACTGACCACAAGAACCTGGAGTACCTCCAGCAAGCCAAGAGACTGAACCCTCGACAGGCTAGGTGGGCCCTGTTTTTCAGTCGGTTTGACTTCACCCTCTCATACCGCCCCGGCTCCAAGAACACCAAACCTGACGCACTGTCCAGACTGTTCTCTGCCACTAACAGGGAGAATGAAGTCGGGCCTATTATCCCTGTGTCCCGGATTGTGGCCCCTGTCCGCTGGGGTATTGAGGAGGCTGTCCGACAAGCCCAACGCCAGGACCCCGGTCCTGGGACGGGGCCACCAGGCCTCTTGTACGTCCCACATCAAGCCCGGGCCAAGGTTCTCCAGTGGGGTCACTCTTCCCCTCTCACCGCCCACCCGGGAGCTCGGAGGACCCTGGACTTCCTGAAAAGACGCTTCTGGTGGCCTAACATGGAGAAGGAAGTAAGGTCATTTGTCCTGTCCTGTGAGGTTTGCACCAGAACCAAGAACCCACGACAGCGTCCCCAGGGTCTCCTGCATCCTCTGACCATTCCCCGGCGTCCCTGGTCCCACGTGGCAGTCGACTTTATCACGGGTCTCCCTGAGTCACAAGGTAACACGGTCATTTTGGTCTTAGTTGACAGATTCTCCAAGGCCTGCCGCTTCATACCACTGTGCAAACTCCCCTCTGCTCTTGAAACTGCGAAACTTTTGTTTAATCATGTTTTCCGAGTCTTTGGTCTTCCACAGGACATCGTCTCAGACCGAGGGCCCCAGTTCTCCTCCCGAGTGTGGCACGGGTTCTACAAGGTCATCGGAGCCACTGCCAGCCTCTCCTCTGGGTTTCACCCACAGTCCAATGGTCAGACGGAGAGGCTCAACCAGGACCTGGAAACCACCCTGCGAGGCCTGGCTATGGATAACCCGACATCGTGGAGCACCTGGCTGCCATGGGCGGAGTACGCCCACAACACCCTGCAGTCATCGGCCACCAAGCTGTCGCCATTCCAGTGCCAATTCGGGTTCCAGCCACCTCTGTTCCCGGACCAGGAGGAGGACGCGGGGGTGCCCTCGGTCAACCAATATGTGAGACGGTGTCGCAAGACCTGGAGCAAGGTCAGGAAGACCCTCATACAGACCTCCAGAACCAACCAGACTCAGGCCAACCGCCATAGAAGACCTGCACACGCTTTCCGCCCTGGGCAGCGTGTTTGGCTGTCCACTAAGGACCTTCCACTGCGGGTGGAGAACCGCAAGCTTGCTCCTCGCTATATTGGCCCCTTCAAGGTGGTGCGCAGGGTGAACCCTGTCTCCTACCGGCTCCAGTTGCCCCGGACTCTGAGGATCAACCCCACTTTCCATGTTTCCCTGTTACGGCCTGTACTGACGTCTACGTATGCCCCTGCCCCTAGGAACCCCCCACCCCCCCGCATCTTCCAGGGGCAGACTGTGTTCACTGTGAATCGCCTGCTTGACTCCCGCCGGGTCCGCGGCGGGTTGCAATATCTGGTGGACTGGGAGGGCTATGGTCCTGAGGAGCGCTGCTGGGTTCCTGCTCGGGATGTCCTTGATAAAGAACTATGTCGGGACTTCCATTCGGCCCATCCGGATCGCCCTGGGAACGTCAGGAGACGCTCCTAGAGGGGGGGGGTCCTGTTAGGACTAGGACTGTTTTGGCCTCTAGAGGCCGCTGTTATTTCCTTTTCATGTCGTGTTTATTTTGGCCTCTAGAGGCCGCCACTGTTCCTGTGTCTTGTGTTTGTGTTAATTGCCTAATTATCTTCACCTGTGTCCTTAATTAGTTTGTCTATTTATACCCCTGAGTTCAGTCCTCTTGTCACGGAGTCTTTGTGCTGTTATGTTTATCTCCAGTTTCCTTTGTACTGTGTTTTTTGATCTTCTTAGCTTTTGAATTTTTGCACTTTGCTTTTCTTTTGGATTATACTCTTTGGTTTTTTTTTGTCTTTTGTTTTGCCCTGTATATAGTGTATATAGTTTAAATAAACCTTTTGATTCTTTTTCTACTTCCGCCTCACGCCTCTGCATTTGAGTCATTCCCCTGGTGGCCTAGTGGGGGTTTGCTGGATCATCACACCAACGAACCAGGTTCGAATCCCAGCAAAACCCTAACAGATTGGCCGGGATTTGGGGAATTAATGAGGCACCTAGTAAAGAGTGGGTCCTGCAGTAGTTTAATAAGGGGAGGTCCAGGTGTCGCGTTGGCAGGAGCAGCTGTCACAGAGCCGTCTACGTCAGCTCTGCGTCAGAGTGAGGAGCTGCCGGCTCCTCCTCTCTCTATTGGGGAATCCCTGGCGGATTTCCCGTTACATCAGTCACGAGATGAGACTCTGCGGCATGCGTTTGACCAAGTGAGAGTAATCGATGGTCAAACGCTCCCGCCGAACGCCACCCTGTCCTTCCCCTACTTCACGATTATGAAGGATAGATTATACCGAGTGACGCAGGACACTCAAACTAAAGAGCGAGTCACGCACCTTTTGATTCCGAAAAGCCGCTGGGAATTGGTATTCCAGGCGTCTCACTTTAATCCCATGGCTGGACACTTAGGACAGAATAAAACACTAGCCCGAATAATGGCCCGATTCTATTGGCCGGGGATTCGCGGCGATGTCCATAGGTGGTGTACGGCGTGCCGCAAATGCCAGTTAGTAAATCCAGCAGCCATTCCAAAAGCGCCTTTGCACCCTCTCCCATTAATCGAGACCCCATTCGAAAGAATTGGGAGGGATCTCGTCAGGCCATTAGATCGGTCAGCACGAGGATACCGCTTTATATTAGTTCTGGTGGACTATGCAACACGATACCCGGAAGCAGTGCCTCTTTGCAATATCTCAGCATGCAGTATTGCGGAGGAACTCTTCCGCATCATCTCCCGAGTTGGAATCCCGAAAGAGATTCTGACTGACCAAGGCACCACATTTATGTCACGTACACTAAAGGAACTGTATGGGTTATTAGGTATTAAGCCGATCCGCACCAGCGTGTACCACCCACAAACAGACGGTTTAGTTGAACGGTTCAATCGCACCCTCAAAAATATAATTAAAAAATTCGTAAGTGAGGACACACGTAATTGGGATAAGTGGCTCGAACCCTTGTTGTTTTCAGTGTGAGAGGTTCCCCAAGCCTCCACAGGGTTCTCCCCATTTGAATTGTTATATGGGCGTAAGCCGCGCATTATTCTAGATGTGCTGTGGGAAAATTGGGAGGAGGGACCTTCACAAAGTAAAAATGAAATCCAATACGTTCTTGACCTGCGCTCAAAACTCCACACGCTCACCCACCTAACTCAGGAGAATTTGTGGCAGGCCCAAGAACGACAAGCCCGCCTGTACGACAAGGGTACGCGCCTCAGGGAGTTCGCACCGGGAGATGAAGTACTCATACTGTTGCCCACATCGAGCTCCAAATTAGTCGCCAAGTGGCAAGGACCCTTTGAGGTCACACGGCGAGTCAGGGATGTTGACTATGAGGTGAGGCGAATGGACAGGGGTGGGGTGTTACAAGTTTACCACCTCAACCTGCTCAAACTCTGGAATGAGGAGGTCCCCGTGGCATTGGTGTCGGTGGTTCCAGAGAAGGCGGAGCTGGGGGGGAGGTTCAAAAGGGAACATTGGGATCGCATACCTCTCCGGTCCCCTGTGGAGACCACCTCTCCCTGACCCAACTCGCGGAGGTTGCCCAGTTGCAGACCGAGTTTTTGGATGTATTCTCGCCCCTGCCCGGCCGCACCAACCTCAGAGAACACCACATCGAGATGCCCCTGGGGGTGGTAGTGCGTAGCTGCCCTTACAGGCTACCTGAACACAAGAAAAAAGTGGTTCGGGAAGAACTCGAGGCCATGCTTGAAATGGGCATCGTTGAGGAGTCCCACAGTGACTGGAGCAGCCCGGTGGTCTTGGTACCCAAGGCTGACGGGTTGGTCCGGTTCTGTGTGGACTATAGAAAAGTCAACGCGGTGTCTAAATTAGATGCGTACCCAGTGCCTCGTATTGATGAGTTGCTCAATTGACTAGGCACGGCTCGCTTTTACTCGACACTGGATTTAACAACGGGTTATTGGCAGATCCCCTTGACTCCATTATCCCGAGAAAAAATGGCCTTTTCCACACCGTTCGGCTTACACCAGTTTGTCACACTTCCTTTTGGGCTGTTTGGGGCGCCCGCTATGTTTCAGCGGCTGATGGATAGGGTCCTTCGCCCTCACGCCACCTATGCGGCTGTCTATCTTGACGATATCATTATCTATAGTAATGACTGGCCGAGGCACCTCCAACATCTGAGGGCCTTCCTTAGGTCACTGAGGCGGGCGGGTCTCACAGCCAACCCGAAGAAGTGTGCGATTGGGCAGGTGGAAGTACGGTATCTGGGCTTCCATTTGGGCAATGGGCAGGTGCGTCCCCAAATTAACAAGACAGCGGCAATTGCGGCCTGCCCGAGGCCCAAGACCAAAAAGGGGTGAGACAGTTCCTGGGGCTGGCTGGCTATTATCGTAGGTTTATACCTAACTATTCGGATGTCACTAGCCCGCTGACTGATCTCACTAAAAAGGGGATACCAGATCCGGTCCAGTGGACGGAGCAATGCCAGCGGGCTTTTTCTGAGGTAAAGGCTGCACTGTGTGGGGGGCCACTGTTACACTCCCCTGACTTTTCTCTCCCTTTTATATTGCAGACGGATGCATCGGACAGAGGGCTGGGGGCTGTTTTGTCCCAGGAGGTGGAGGGGGAGGATTGCCCAGTGCTGTATATAAGTCGGAAGCTGTCAGTGCTTGAGGGGCGCTACAGCACCATAGAGAAGGAGTGCCTGGCCATCAAGTGGGCGGTCCTTGCCCTCCGTTACTACCTGCTGGGATGCCCTTTCACCCTCTGTTCGGACTACGTGCCCCTCCAGTGGCTCCACCGCATGAAGGATGCCAACGTGCGGATCACTCATTGGTATCTGGCACTCCAACCCTTTAACTTCAAGGTGGTCCACAGGCCGGGGGCGCAGATGGTCGTGGCGGACTTCCTCTCCCGTCAAGGGGGGGGGGGGGATCGGCTGCGGGCCGGATGGCTGCCCGGCCTGAGTCGGGTGGTGGGGGTATGTGGCAGTGGGGGCGTGGTCAAGCGTCGGTCTGTGACCAGAGGGCGGAGTCAGGGAAGGTAAGTGGCAGAATCACTACACCTGATGTGAATTAACCTGTGTTTGTGTGTCTTCCCAGCAGCCGCGCCCTATTTAAGGAAGAGCGCGAGAGCAGAGCGGGCTCTCTCCCGACCAGAACACGTGTGTGTGGCATGTGTGTGTATATAAAGATATATGAATAAACATATAGAAGCTGAAAAGCTGATAATAAACGATTTTGTGAACTCAGTTCTGGCCTGCCGTCCTTCTGTGCTCCACCCACCCATCCAAGTTGTTACAGTTCCCTTTTGGGTTTCTTCCTCATGATGTCTCAGGGAGTTTCTCTGCTACCGTCACCTCAGGTTGATCATTAGGAATAAAATTATAGAATCAAATTTATAAATTCAAATGTTTAAAATTTAGATCCAGAATTTACACTTTTCTGTAAAGCTGCTTTGTGACAAAATCTATTATTAAAAGACCTAGACAAATAAAATTGAGACAGAGAGACAGAGACAGAAATAGAGTAACACACACACACACACACACACACACACACACACACACACACACACAGAAAACACAGTCACATACCCCTGCCATGGTGTGTGTGTAAGTTCATGATCATCTCATTCATCCTACTGTCCCATTTCTCTTTTTATCCTTCTCCATCACTCTCCCTCATCCTCTGCTTCACGCCATCTCTCCTTATTATAGTCTTATTCTCCTTTCCTTCAGTTCTTCTTGCTCCTTCTCTCTCTCCCTTGTTCCCTCTCCCTCCTTCTCAGTTAGAATGAGAGAATGAAGGTATTTATTGCGGGTCAGACAGAAAGGTTACAATTCAGATTTAAAGCTCTATCCTTTTGGCAGCTTTTCAAGAAGAGAATCACTCCCTTGCTTTTATTTTCACTTTTATTCTCTCTCTCTCTCTCTCTCTCTCTCTCTCCCACCCCCCCACATACTCCTATTCTCTCTCTCCATCATTTATGAGGCAAAGCATTCTCTCTCTGATCTCTCTCCCAACCTCTGTCCTGCTCAGTCCAAAATTCACCATCAAACACCAACGCACCATCAAACATTAGCACACAATACACACCATCGTGTACAAACACATATCAAACATCAACACACTAAAACACACCATCAATCACCAACACGCACAAGACAGGACTGAGTGCAGGTTATTAAAGACAATGAAGAGAAGAGAGTTATTATGTTCTTTAAAGAAGGATGAACTGAATGGGATATTTAAAATGAAAAGGTGTTTACAAGATTACAACTCACGCTGACCTTCACAAGCACCACAGATCTGTATCACTCTCTCACTGTCTGTGTCTAAAGTTCTGAGTCTCTGATTCCAGATGAATGTGGATTAAAGACAGATTTTACACTGACTGGTACACACACACACACACACACACACACACACACAGTACCAGAAAAGTTTGTACATCCCTTTCTGTAATGTGACTATTTACTACATTGTAGAACAATACTGAATGCATCAAAACTATGAAATAACATCTGGAATATATCTGCTGGAAACAAAAAAAGGGTTAAAAATAACAAATATACTAAAAATGTTTGATATTTTAGATTCTTCAAAGTATCCCACATTTACCTTGATGACGCTTTGTACACTATTGGCATTATCATAACCAGCTTCATGAAGTAGTCACCTGGAATGCTTTTCAGTTAACAGGTATGCCTCATCAAAAGCTAATTAGTGGATGAGTTTCCTGCCTTCTTAAAGTGTTTGAGATCAAAAAGTAAATAGTAAATAAACATACAGTAAATAGCCATATTCCACAACTGTAGTCATCGATATGAGGTCGAGCTGTTTGTGTATGTGAGTGAGCCTGAGGAAAGATCCTCTCAGTAATTAACACAGCATGTTGTTGGTTCTTTAAATAATTAACATGTTACTGATGAAAGAAAGGCATCGCTGTCATGCCAGCTCACTTCTGGAAGTGTTTTTGTCCCCTTATTATTGCCAAATGATGCTAATGCGCCTTCAGGCATTGTGTGTGTGTGTTTTCTCATTTGATGCTAATTGATTTAGACTGGTAGCCACTTATTACAATCTTAACCAGTCTCTGCTCGTTCGCTGTCTTGCTCCAGTTGCATTTTATGTGACGTGTGAAGAGTGGAAGCTTTATTGCTCAGCTCAGAGACGTTCCCTACTTAGGCAGCCTACTGCTGAATGGGACAGCAGTGTGGAAATGTGAATGCTGATTGGTGCTGCCATGCACATGTATTTTAATATCACAGTAACTGTCCAGAGTTTGATCACAGTTTATGAGATTTCAGCAATATTACAACTGCTCAATATATTCGCAAAAATAAAATCTCTCTCTCTCTCTCTCTCTCTCACACACACACACACACACACACACACACACACACACACACACACTATTCTGATGTATTGTTTGTGCTTACATGAAAAAAATATATTCCACTGATAAATGCCTGATAGCTCAATATTACAATAAATGTTTCATTGCTCTCTCTCTCTCTCTCTCTCTCTCACACACACACACACACACACACACACTACAGAATTCAGCAGCAGTGTGGTGTAACACTATCTTACTGATCTGTGTGTGCATGCATACTCCTGCACAGATTTAATGATTATTATTCAGAAATGACTAAAAAACAAATATGATACCGCTCCATTATTGCATTGCTTTCCCAGACACTCTTTTCTCTACTGACAGAGTGTCTCTGTGAGTGCAATCTTTTTGTGAATTTGACAATGTTTGTAAGAACTAAACATCAAATATTTTATCACCCGCACTGTGCGTATTATCAGGAGTGAGAGTATTCACTCCAGCTTCATAAACATACACATTCTCTATGACAACCATGCTCCTCCTCTTCACTCATAACATTTTTACTGATACTGAACATCATTTCAAAAAGCTGTGTGCATGTGTTACTAAACTCTCAGCCCAAACACTTACATCTTCTTTTAAGTATATAGCAGAGGAGCACAACCACAGCCTTCTGAGAGGAAAAAAAAAAACATCTCTGAAGGTCACAAGCAACAGAGTGAAAGCAAATTGAAAAATAAAGAAATAAAGCAGTGTCGAGGCAGATATTGGCTTCCATATCTCCAACACACACACACACACACACACACACACAGACAGTAGTGATGTACGCAGTTGTGTGTGTTTCAGTATAAGTTAGAGATCATTAAAGGACCCATGGCATGGTGGTTTGTTGATGCTTTAAACGGGCTCGTGGAGGTTTCCGGATGTTATATCCGCAGCCTTTCTCGAAATGAACCCTCGGCACGTAGATATAGCCTCCTGGGAGAAAGCCCCATTTCAGCGCTTTTCCCAGTGCGTCGTTTTGCTAATGAGAAGCATGGAGGCGGGGAAGGGTAGAGGGTGGGGGCGGGTCTTATCATTAATATTCATGACATGTAAACGTGTTACCTCTGATTGGCTAACAGCACTGTGACGCTACCTCCAGTGGGTCAGAACAAGCGGATGTGGGTGTCTTACTATGGCGAGAGAGAAGGAACAAACCGCGAAGGGAAAAATACCGCGCGCTGATGTCATTAAGGTGCAATGCGAGGAAATAAAATAAATTCAACAAATGTTTGGGTTTTTACTGAACAAATAAACAAATAAAATGAACGAGTGACTTAAAAAAAGAATGTGGGTGTCTTTGTAAAAACTGTTTTGATTGGCTATTATAACAGAGCATGCTGCATGCTTTTTGGTTTTGTAGCGCAGAGTACCTGGCTAACTGCAGGAAGCGGTTAGCTGCACAGCTAATGTAGCCATTGTAAGGCTAACGTGGCACCGATTTTAAAACACGGCAAAACGACTTAACAGTTATACACTTACTTGTTCGCTGTTTGTGGCTGATGCGGCAGGGATGCTTGGTACGGACCCAGGCTTCAGTGACAGTTGATGTGCAAAACCTGCCCTGTACTGTCCTAAGTTGTGGAAACATTCCTCAGGAAAATGCTTCTGACAAACATACACCGTCTTAGGTAGACTCGACGGCATATTATTGAAGTAAATAAAATTAAGCCACTGCGTCTTCAGGGGCTCTCCTTTCGGCAGTAACAACAGACTCTTTTCTGTGTTGTCACATCCATGTACAGCGTAATTTCCATGTTTCGCTCGCTTAGGTGATGCCATGTTGTGTCCTCTATGGTCTTCTCACTACAACTGGGCGGGCAATTCATACAGTGGGTGGGAATCCGGGGGGGGGGGCGGGGGGGGCGTGGGGATCATCTCCCTTGCTGACGTAGTAAAGGGAAGAGTTTATCAATGCGCCGTTTTGACGCGCCATTCTCAAATGTTGGGCATAGTTTGGTTTACACATTATGAAATTTCTAGCCACTGGGGTGACTTAAGAAGGTCAGAGGAACTCATTTTAACATTAAAAAACCTCAGAAAGTGAAAATTTCATGCCATGGGACCTTTAAGAGAAGTGCAGGACTCTGAGCTGCGCGAGTGTGCATCTCTCTCACTGCCATGTTTACACTCGCAGTACACACATGTGTGCCATTCCAAACACAGCTAATTAAAACATAACTAAGCCTGTTCATGTACACACTCACCATCGTGAAGATTTGAAGCAGGAATCGTGTAGCAGCAGGAACCTAATGAGATGAACCAAAAACAGAATTCTATTCATCTGAAATCTGAACATCATCACACTTTATATGATGGATCTTCTGGATTTGAGGAAGTATTTCCCCATCCTGGCACTATGTTTGTGAATGTTCTCAATATCACTCTTATACAGTGTATTATTAGCCACACCCCAGGTACAGAGAGGTGATTCTCAACAATCTCACCACTATATCGTCCAAACCTTTCTACTTTCATCCTCCATTTTCTTTTTCTCCAACTTTCCTTTTCTGACCAGGAACATTTTTCAGTCCAGAGAGAGCAAACAAAGTCTATCTGATAAACCAGGAATCTTCCAAAATGAAGCAACATTACAGTCAACAGTCCATTTCCATTGGATTTATCCTGAAAGTCCTATCAGCTGATGACATGGCTTTAGACTCGAGTAGCATTGTCTGGATTCAAACTGAACCACAGAGTTTCAGGTTATTAAGAATCATGCATGTGTTTCAGCACCATGGACAGCTACCAAATCATGACACCACTGACTTCTGGGCTTGGAAGATTATTTACAAACTCACAGTTTCTCATCTCTGTTATTAAAAAAAAAAAAAAAACCTCAAACAACAGGTTGGAGATGTAGTTGTGAGATAAGGTAAGCCCACTTAAGGTTTTTAGATGTATTATTTTGTTCTACTAGTGTATGTACATGACATGGCTAAAAGTATGTACCCCCCACCATCACCCATATGTGATTTTTCTACAAACTGTTTAACACACACACACATGTATAGAATGTCTCTGTTTGCTGTAATATCACAGTTTCCTTTCACTGGAACTAAGAGGCCCAAACCTGTTTCAGCATGATGATGTTCCTGTACACAAAGCAAGATCATGAAGAACATGGTGTGTGAAGGTTGGAGTGAAGAACTCGGGTGTCCTGCACAGAGCCCTGACTGAACTCATGTTGCCTTCACTCTGACTGAAAGCTCTGCTTTGAGTGCCAGGCTTCTGGATTTTCTACATTAGTCAATACTTTTGAATATAATGTCAGAATTTTTCAACTTTAGATGCAGCTCATGACAGTCAAGTAAAGTTCATTTTTATACCACTTTTAACAAAAGACATTGCTGCAAAGCAGCTTTAGAGAAAATTAAAGACTTTAAACATGAGCTAATTTTATCCCTAATCTATCCCCAATGAGTAAGCCTGTGGTGATGGTGGTAAGGAAAAACGCCCTCAGATGACATGAAGAAGAAACATAGAGAGGAACCAGACTCAAAAGGGAACCCATCCTCATTTGGGTAATAACCGATAACGTGATTATAAATAACTTGCTACTATAATAGTGTCCTATATAGTCACAAAGTATAATTGTGTAACCAGGAAATTCATTATAGTTTTAAAATGAAATCTGTTTTGTTGAAGTTATCAACTATTCATTGATGGAAACTTGAGTGCAAAACTGGTCATGACAACTGCAATCCTAAAGTTAGCAAATTAACTGTAGTCATCAGACATAAAACCATTACTGTAAGTGTCCAGAGCATCTTCCAAATGCGACTTTCAACTGTCCATATGGGCTTGTCCTCCACAGGAGCAATGTGATGAGACTCCAGCCAGACATAGGGCATCAGGATAGATCAGACAGGTCTGAGGAGCAGAAGCGTCTCAGTCTCAGGATCGACATGTAACTCAGAGGGACAAACAGAGTGGGGGGGGGGGGAGAAAGAGAGGGAGAGAAAACACAGGTTGTTAGGTATGCCCAGTGTCACCTGATGAGTAAGAACAGTATACATTTTGTGCTGAGTGTAAGCAGGGACTCTGGCAAAACTAACTATGACAGCATAACTAAAAGGGGAGAGCCAGAAGGTAACACAGACATGAGGGAGCCTTGGGACATAAAGCAGCAGCCATTACACCATCAACAAACCTGAGTGAGCAAGTGAGTGGGGGACTGACAGCATCCATACATCCCAGTTTTTTTTTTAATTAAGGACTCTTCCTGCTGCATTTTGAACTAATTGGAGCTTGTTTATGCACTTACTGGAACATCCAGACAGTAAAGCATTACAAGAATCCAACCTAGAGGTAACAAAAGCATGGACTAGTTTTTCTGCGTCATGTAGTGACATTATGTTTCTTATCTTAGAAATATTTCTGAGGTGAAAGAAAGCTATCTGGGTAATGTTATTGATATGAGTTTCAAACAAAATACTGGAGTCAATGATCACCCCAAGGTCTTTTACTGCTGCATGTGAAGAAATAGAAAGGCCATTCAAAGTTACTGTCTGATCAGAAACCTCACATGTGGTCTTAGTACAAGTACTTCTGTCTTGCCAGAATTAAGCAGAAGGAAGTTAATAAGCATCCAGTTTCTAATGTTCTTTACACATTCGTCAATTCTATTAAGCTGGTGTCTCTCATCTGGTTTTGCAGAAACATACAGGTACAACTGCATGTCATCAGCATAACAGTGGAAACTACACTGAAAAAAATGGCCTGTTAAATTAACACAAAAAAATCTTGTACATCGGTTGCACTTATTAAAATCATATCCACTAAGACCAATTAAGTCATGTTCAGTCAAACAGAACATGACTTAATTGGTCTTAGTGGATATGATTTTAATAAGTGCAACCGATGTACAAGATTTTTTTGTGTTAATTTAACAGGCCATTTTTTTCAGTGTAATACCATGCTTACAAATAATATCACCCAGAAGTAACATATATAAAGAAAAAGCAGGAGCAATGTGGATATAGGGGATATGGCCTCACCGATAGAACAGGTATTCAGGATATAACCTCACCGACAGAGCAAGTATAGAGGATAAGACCTCAGTAAGACAGAGGGTATATAGAGGATATGACCTTGCTGATAGAGCAGGTATAGAATATATGACCTCACTGACAGAGCTGGTATAGAGGATAAAACCTCACTGATAGAACAGGTATAGAGCAGTGATTCTCAACCGCACACCATCTAGTAGGCCACAAATTTTTTTTCAAGTTTGAAGCCAAATAGTAAATAGTTCAGGATGTCATAGTGTCCCAAATCTGGTAGCTGGTTTGCCGAACACTTTTTAAGTGGAATAAATACATGTGTGGGTAAATTAAGAAGAACAAGCCTTTATTTTGTCACTTTCATCACCTAGAGGTAATGTATATAAAGAGAAAAGCAGTGAGCCTAAGACAGAACCTTGTGGAATACCAAACTTTACTTCAGTATGTCTAGAAAAATCACCATTTACATAAGCATACTCAGTGTTGGGTAAGTTACTTTAAAAATGTAATTCGTTACAGTTACAAGTTACCTTGTTTAAAATGTAATTGTAGTGTAACTTTTTCAATTACTTTTAAAAAGTAATGTAACTAGTTACTTTTGGATTACTTTTTAATTACTTTAAGGTTTTAATGAATATTGACCCATGTTCACCATTTAATTTTTGAAAACCGACAGTGTGAACCTTAAAGCAGTACTAAGCTGAGAGGGAATTGCTGACAAGCAATCACAGGAGGTCCATAAGAGATGCTTGCACCGTGCATGTGATTCTCAGACTCCTGTCATAGGGGCCATACTCTTCTGTTCCTCCCCTAGGCTCTACTGTTTTCACAGTTTGGAGACTACACAAGCAGGTTCAGAAACCACTTCTTTCCCACAGCGGTCACCTTATTGAACTCTTCCCAAAGAGTTACCATCCATATAGTGTTCCTCTTCAATTCACATCTGTATAGCCCTATCTACAGTGGTATAGGATTACCTGTATAATGATTCCATCTGTATTCATCACATTTATTTATACCATGCTATTTTTCATTGCCCTGTGCATTTTACTGCCATAACTACATTGTACATACTCTGCGCATACATGCTCTGCACATATAACCATCTTTACTTACACTAGCTGTAAATAACGGCATTTTGTCTCTAAATACTGCATTATGTGCAGTCTACACGTGTTGCACTTGATTAGATGCCAAACTGCATTTCATTACTTCATACATGTGCAATGACAATGAAGTGTTCTACTTTAATCTAGTAATAAATAACCAAAGTGAGACTTTTACATCACATTTTATTTTTCTTGTTTTTTCTCTTTGCTTGTAAAATGAAACATGGCACAATACAGTCCATCAAGAATTAAGACTGACGATGGGTAGTCAGTCATTGAACATTTAAGAGTCAATGGAATGTTGATTACAAAAAAATACAATGGAGTGTTTGCACCATATCATTCAAAAAAATCAAGAGAGTCACTGGGTTAGACCAGCATTACAACTGTGGACACTGCAACGTAGTGTCAAGAGTAAAGTCACTGAACATTTGCATTTGCATGGAACAAACTCGAACAGGTAGGCTAGTCACTTTCCATAGAACGATAGCTAGGTCCAATGATACAGTCATTAGGTAGGTAAGGTCATGTCATAGACATCTCATAGACATCTCGACAAACGTCTTTCATGCATTTTAAAACGCTAAACAGTCATAAATATCAATTTGATACAGCCTGTCATTGTCTATAGATGTGTATGATTTCAACGAATAGCTGTTTAGGACTTTTAGTTAAGTTGGTTAGCCTGTAAATCGAGCTAGCATGCTAAACAATAAACACATTCAAGTGAATGGTAGTAGCCTAGCACGTAGCTAACTAGGGAAACGACATGTGTGCTTAACCGTTGTTGTGATATGACATTGAATCAATCATACATCATTATATTATGTTGCCCACTGGGATTAATAACAACGATGGTATGTAGGTGGGTGTCAGTTGTTCTAGAGCTGGTAGTTCAACATATTTCGTCAGCATAGCCTACCTTGCTGTTAATGTGCTTACAACCTCAAAATGAATGCCTTCTGATCGGAAATAAACCAGTGAGTTGCACTTACCTCTAAATGTTTCCTTAGGTTTGACATAGACTGCTTCGACGTGGACAACGTCTTGATGGCCGGCAAACACTGCTTGCATTGGACAGTTAAATTTGAGCCATTTTCAGTGATGTAGATGAAATGCTTCTTAAATTTCCAATGCTTGAAGGCGTCTGACATGACTGCTGCTTGAGCTGAACTGAACCGCGCGCTTCTTGCTGCTCTAGTGCTCAAGCACAGAAACAGAGTGGCGCTGCTGCTGGCAAACATGATAGGAAAACCCAGGACAGACAAGGAGCCGTGGCGGGAAACGGCAAAATTATGCGCAAAGCAATAAAAATATCCTTGCTCATGTCGCAAAGGTTTTTGTTTTTCAAATGTAACTAAAATTGTAATTCTCAATATTTCCATAAGTAACTGTAACTGAATTACATATTTTCCTGTTGTAACTGTAACGAATTACAGTTACACTTTTTTTGTAATTAAATTACGTAATGTCGTTACATGTAATTCGTTACTCCCCAACACTGAGCATACTGATAGCGATGAGTTAACTAAGAGCTGAGCCAGGAGAGGGCTGTTCCCTTAACTTCCACATCATTTTCTAGTCTATCCAGAAGAATGGAATGATACATGGTGCCAAATGCTGCACTAAGGTCAAGCAATACAAGCAGTGAGACACAGCCCTTATCAGATGCCAGTAATTGGTCATTTACTATTTTAACCAGTGCTGTTTCAGTGCTATGATGAGTTCTAAATTCTGACTGATACATTTCATGTATGTTATTCCTATGTAAATATGAACATAACTGCTGTGCTAAAGCTTTTTCTAGGATCTTGGAGATAAAGGGGAGGTTTGATATTGGCCAATAATTGGATAGCTGACAGGGATCAAAGGTCAGGTTTTTTAATTGGGGGTTTGATAACTGCTAATTTAAAGGATTTGGGTACATAGCCAATTCTAAGGGAAGAATTTATTATTTTTAGAAGAGGTTCAATTGCTTCTAGTATTATCTGTTTGAAGAGTCATGTAGGTAAGGGATCTAGTACACAAATTGAGGATTTTGATGTGGAGATTAATGAAGTTAGTTTGATTTCTCTAAGGGGAGTAAAACACTCTAATTGCTGATCTGATACAGTTATAATGTTAACTACAGGGTTACTTCAATTGTCTGGCCTTAAATTAGCAGCTTGAATTCTTTGTTGGATATTTTAAATTTTGTCACTAAAAAAATTCATGAAGTCCCCTAAGCTAACTAAGCATTCAGTTGCCTGATCAAGTTCTGTGGGGGATGACAGTGACCCAATCAAAGTTGATAACTCCGGGAGATTATTTTAAAACTCTGTGCAGTAGTTAACGTGAATGTACGTTTAATACAGTAGTGTAGTGAGGTGCATATATTATTACTCAGACATATTTTGAATAAGATGAGATAATGATCTGAGGTAACTTCAGAGTGTGGAAGAATGACTATCCATCCATCCATCCATCCATCCATCCATCCATTATCTGTAGCACCTTATCCTGTCCTATAGGGTCGCAGGCAAGCTGGAGCCTATACCAGCTGACTATGGGTGAGAGACGGGGTACACCCTGGACAAGTCACCAGGTCATCGCAGGGCTAACACATAGACACAGACAACCATTCATGCTCACATTCACACCTATGGTCAATTTAGAGCCACCAATTATCCTAACCTGCATGCCTTTGGACTGTGGGGGAAACCGGAGCACCCAGAGGAAACCCATGCAGACACGGGGAGAGCTCACTCCACACAGAAAGGCCCTCGCCAGCCGCTGGGCTCGAACCCAGGACCTTCTTGCTGTGAGGTAACAGTGCTAACCACTACACCACCGTGCCGCCCAGAAGTATGACTATATTTATATGACTATATTTATAGTCATTAGTATTAGATCGAGAGTGTGACCACCATTGTGGGTAGGTCCTATGACATTCTGATTAACCCCTACTGAATCTAAAATGGGGTGGCATGGTGGTGTAGTGGTTAGCACTGTTGCCTCACAGCAAGAAGGTCCTGGGTTCGAGCCCAGTGGCCGATGGGGGCCTTTCTGTGTAGAGTTTGTATGTTCTCCCCATGTCTGCATGGTGCTCCAGTTTCCCCCGAAGACATGCAGGTTAGGCTAATTGGTGGCTCTAAATTGACTGTACCTGTGAATGTGAGTGTAAATGGTTGCTTGTCTCTGTGTCAGCCCTGCGATGACCTGGCGACTTGTCCAGGGTGTACCCAGCCTCTCACCCATAGTCAGCTGGGATAGGCTCCAGCTTGCCTATGACCCTGTAGAATAGGATAAGCAGCTACAGATAATGGATGGAATCTAAAATGGACATGAGTGCTGTTTTCAGAGGATCTTCGATGTTATCATAGTGAATATTAAAATCTCTGACAACTAAATCTTTGTCTAAAGAAATAACCAGGTCTGAGATGAAAACTGAAAATTCAGAAAGAAACTCAGAATATGGCCCCAGGGGCCTGTAAATAATAAGTAACGGAATTAACTGGGTAGACTTATTTTTCAAGACTACATACATTAATATTAATATGAATGTAGGTGCCATTTTGTGTAGGACTTCATAGACCTACCAGAAGTTTTCACTCAGCAAGAAATTCCAGTCAGCAAGAAACACATCCCTAGACAAGAAGATGTTAGGAAATGGCCCTATCTTCAGGATATCTGGATACCCCACACTGATGCTGGAATTGACCTTCTTATAGGGATAAATGCACCCAAATTAATGGCACCTTGGAGAATCATCAATAGCCAGGGTAATGGGCCCTTTGCTATCAAGACACTGCTAGGTTGGGTGGTGAATGGACTTCTCCATAGTGATGATGCATGCTTCAACAAGCAAGGTCAAAAACATGTCCATGTGCATAGGATATCTGCTGAAAAACTGAGTGAGTTTCTAATTCAGCAGTACAACCAAGATTTCCCTGAAAAGGGTTTTGAGAAAAAGAATCAAATGTCAGTTGAAGACACCAGATACATGCAAATAATGGAAAGCTCTGTGAAGATGGTTAATGGACACTATCAGTTACCTTTGCCATTTAAGAAGAACAATCCTACAGTACCAAGCAATCATCTCCTGGCAGAGCAACATGCCTTGTCATTGAAAAGGAAGTTTCAGAGGAACAGTGACTTTCACAGGGAATACGTAGCCTTTATAGACACCATTCTGTCAAGTGGACATGGACCCTGAATTGAGAAAAGGAGTTATCAGTGTTAATGTTGCTGTGAAGGAAAACTGTGATGCTACTACTTACCTGATGAATTACATGTCAACATGGATGAAGCTCAAGAAAGCTGTGGCATGGCTCCTCAGATTGAAGTCTATTCTTTTGGATCTTGTTAAAAAATGCAAGAAAGACAAAGATCCAAACAAGCATGTTATGGTCACAAGAAAACAGAAACAAAAAAAACCCTGGTCTATATATGCTATTGGTCAATGACATGGAAAATGCTGAGGTGGCAATTGTACAGTTTTGTCAGAGGCAAGGCTTTCCAAAGGATAAGGCTTGTTTGCAGAGAGGTATCCAGTGTGTGAGTAGAAACAGCACCATCTTCAGGTTGGATCCTTTTCTTGACGATGGCATCTTGAGGGTTGGTGGCCGTCTCAGCAAAATGGCAATGCCCAGTGAACAAAAACATCCTGCAATCCTCCCTAAAGACCACCATGTTTCCAAGCTCTTACTTCTGTATATCCATCATGAAGTGGGACACAGTGGAAGGAATTTCATGCTTTCCTGACTCAGACAAAGGTACTGGATTCCTTGTGCCAATGCTTTGGCCAGAAAGGTCATTCATGAATGCACAACATGCAGAAAATTCAGCTCCCGTGCAGGTGAACAGAAAATGGCAGACCTTCCTGTTGATAGGTTGAACCCTGACCTTCCAGCTTTTACTCATGTAGGGATTGATTATTTTGGACCACTGGAAATCAAACAAGGCCGTAGCCTTGTGAAGCGCTATGGAGTGATTTTTACGTGTCTTACCAGCCATGCTATACATCTGGAAGTTGTAAATTCACTTGATACTGATTCTTGTATCCATGCCTTCAGATGTTTCATTGCCAGAAGAGGGCAGGTGTCTGAACTGCGATCGGACAATGGAACAAATTTTGTTGCAACGGAAAAGGAACTAAAAGAGGCTCTAAAATCCTGGAACATACAACAGATTGAACAGAGTCTGCTCCAAAAGGGAGTGAAATGGACTTTCAATCCACCCCATGGTGCCCATTATGGAGGAATATGGGAGAGGCTCATTCACATGGTCAAAAGAATACTCCAGTCAATCACCAGTCAACAGCATCTGGATGATGAGGGCCTTCAGACTATAATGTGTGAGGTTGAGGCCATTCTAAATAGCCGTCCACTCACAACTGTCTCTAACAATCCACATGACTTGGAACCACTAACACCTAACCATTTACTGCAACTCAAGGTGAAGCCAGTTCTTCCTCCAGGATTGTTTATGAAAGAAGACCTTTATGTCAGACATCGCTGGAGGCAGACACAATACATTGCTAATTTATTCTAGAAACAATGGGTCAGAGAGTATATTCCTCTTCTGCAGACACGGCAAAAGTGGTCTTGTGTCAGACGCAACTTCTGTGAAGGAGACATTGTACTGGTAGCTGACGCCACAGCGCCAAAAGGATCATGGATGTTGGCCAGAATCATTGAAGCCCTCCCTGATTCCAAAGGCTTGGTGTGCAGCATAAAGCTTCAAACAAAGATGAGCCAGCTTGAGAGACCTGTCAGTAAGGCCTGTTTGCTGGTAGAGGCCCACAACCTAAGACTGATTGAGGCCTCACTGAATTTGTGCACAGGCATACACTCACATGCAGATGCATACACTGATTCTTACACACAGTTTTGTAAATAGTATATGGCTCCTTTAGAAAATTTATATTTTGTTTATTATAGCTCACTTCCTGCAGTCACTATAAAGGGACAGCTGTGTAGGAGCCATTTTGTGTTTAAACTAACATGAGATTCAGTATGTACTATAGGAGTACAGATTATTAGTTGATATGCTGGGTTTTTTATTTTGCCTGAGGACTTTTAGTTTGATAGCCCTTTGGTAGGCCTTAAGGATAAGATGGCTGCCACTAACCTTTGACTTCAGTCTACTTGAACAAAGGAGTTGAGGTCTTGAGTGGTAAAAAAGTTATTTAAAGCCAATACAGGTGATTTTTGACTTAATTAGATGTCTTTATCTTTGTTTGGATTATTGGAGTCCTCCAGTTTCTACTATTTGTTTGTCCTGCTCGTACCTGCCTGACATATTCACCCGCTTGCCTGCCATACTCACCTGCCTGCTTATCATCCCATCTCAACCAAAAAGGTATAATTAAAAATGTTTTGGATAGCCAGTCAAAGAAGCATGATAATCAAGTCCAGTTGAATGGCTATTTAACCAATTTGGAAATTTGAAAATACGCCATTACAATGAAGAACTTCAAATGTATTACATTTATAACCAGGTTTGTGTTACACCTAGATAATCATTATAAATAACCGCAATGCCTCCTCCTCTGCCAGTTAGATGAGGCTGGTGTATATAACTGTATCCAGGAGGACTAGCTTCATTTAATGCTATATATTCATTTGGGGGCGGCACGGTGGTGTAGTGGTTAGCACTGTCGCCTCACAACAAGAAGGTCCGGGTTCGGGCCCCGTGGCCGGCGGGGGCTTTTCTGTGTGGAGTTTGCATGTTCTCCCCGTGTCCGCATGGGTTTCCTCCGGGTGCTTCGGTTTCCCCCCACAGTCCAAAGACATGCAGGTTAAGTTAGCTGGTGACTCTAAATTGACCATAGGTGTGAATATGAGTGTGAATGGTTGTCTGTGTCTATGTGTCAGCCCTGTGATGACCTGGCGACTTGTCCAGGGTGTACTCCGCCTTTCGCCTGTAGTCAGCTGGTATAGGCTCCAGCTTGCCTGCGACCCTGTAGAACAGGATAAAGCGGCTAGAGATAATGAGATGAGATATTATATTCATTTGGCTTAATCCATGTTTCTGTTAAACACAGTACATTAAACTCCTGGTCAGTAATAAGTTAATTAACAATTAGCGCTTTAGATGTAAGAGATCTAATATTTAATAGCCATACCTTTAGATCAAAGGTGCTGGCAGCAGCTGTACAGTCAGTATGATCTAATTTTATATTGATTAGGTTACTGGAACAAACTGAGTATTTCTACTTAACAGCAATCATGATGACAGTTTAAAGTGTGTGTGGGAGATGCAGAACTCGACAGTGTGTTTAATGTTGCTGTGCATGAAATCAGGAATCATGTTACACTTTGACCTGAACCTATTCCTGATGTGTGGATTATTCTCCACTAACATATACATTACACATCTGGATGTTACAGTATGTTTGTTTTTATATGTATTTATTTTAGCAGATGCAGTTAAAGGCTGAAGGTCAGAGATGCACACATTCCCCACATCTTTGTGATCTACAGTTAATTGTGATATAAAAAAGTGGATGTGTGTGTGTGTGTGTGTGTGTGTGTGTGTGTGTGTGTTAAATAACAGTGAGGAATCCAGTGATGAATTGTTGCATTTGGGAAAGAGTCTTAAAATGTGAAAGGAAAAAAAAAACGTTCATCCATCATAAACACAAGAAGGATAGCAAGTATGGCTTTATCCAAATTTTTTTTTTCTGTCTTGCAATGACGCATGCATACACGCGCGTGCACACACACACACCAGACCCTTCATATTTATTTTAGTGATCTACATAATTTATCTAGTCTGTTATTTTGAAGTGTGGATAGTAATAGATCCACATGATTTTTTTCTCTCTCTCTCTCTCTCCCTCCATCTCTGTCTCTCTCTCACACACACACACACACACACACACACACACAAAAAAAAAAAAAAAAAATGATGAAACTTGTCTCAACACACTCTGTTGAAAATCATGTCACGAGAAAACTGTCAAACTTCCAGCTTCAGCTTTCACACCGTGTCGCCTTAAAGCTCACATTTACCTCTCTCTCTCTCTCTCTCCCTGCGGGTGCCTGTGTCTGTCTCTCCCTCCCTGTGGGTGTCCCCTGTCTCTGTCCCTCTCTCTCTGTGTCTTCATGTCTCTCTCTCTCTCTCTCTCTCTGTTTCCCTCTCTCTCTCCCCATGTCTCCATGTCTCTGTCTCTCTCTGACTTTTTTTTAAATTTATACTGTATTTTCCATCTCTCTTTGTGTCTCTTAAATCTTTTTCTTTAAATCTTTCTATTCCTTTCCAGTCTCTGCTTCCAATCTCTGTCTGTCTCGCTGTAATCCTCCTGCATGGGGTTGTGACCTCAGAGAGTCAAGTTGTTCATCACCCCCTGCTCTTTACATGCTAAAATACAGCACATTAACATTCTCTCCATCCTTCTATCTCTTGTTCCCTCCTTGCACTTCTTTCTGTTTAATTTTCTCTGAACATGTTCTGCACTGAGGTCTGTCTGAATCAAGAAAAAGCGTGCACTTTCTAGTCTCCATATTTTCCTTTAGGATAACAGAAACAGGGGTGGCACGGTGGTGTAGTGGTGAGCGCTGTCACCTCACAGCAAGAGGGTCCGGGTTCGAGCCCCATGGCCGGCAAGGGCCTTTCTGTGAGGAGTTTGCATGTTCTCCCCGTGTCCGCATGGGTTTCCTCCGGGTGCTCCGGTTTCCCCCACAGTCCAAAGACATGCAGGCTAGGTTAACTGGTGACTCTAAATTGACCGTAGGTGTGAATGTGAGTGTGAATGGTTGTCTGTGTCTATGTGTCAGCCCTGTGATGACCTGGCGACTTGTCCAGGGTGTATCCCGCCTTTCGCCCGTAGTCAGCTGGGATAGGCTCCAGCTTCCCTGCGACCCTGTAGAACAGGATAAAGCGGCTAGAGATAATGAGATGAGATGAGAAGAACTAAGGTAGAAAAGAACAATGTTTTTTTTCCCATTGCAGGGATCTTTAATTCACTCGGGTCGTGTCGTTATTAGTGCGGGGACATAAAAATAAAGAAATGACTCCACTGATGAGCAAAAGTGTTCCTAAATGAGTTCAGCTGATTAAACCGTCATCAGAGCCTAATGACAGGGGAGTGTGTGATGAATAATTTATGAGCTATTTATGCATAAATAATCATTATTAATGCTCAGTGTGTGGCAAGGTTAACCAAGCCATCACACATGGACACGAATTTATGGAAATGAAATTAGCTGAAAAGCAAGAGAGTTGCTAATGATTGAGAAAAAGCTTCTAGATGGTGATGTGACAGAATGGCCCTCTGTCAAAGTGCATTTTTATTTTTATCTAATATCACGTTTCCATTCACACCCATGCGCTCATTTCATTTATATAACTTTACAAGAAATCAGTAGTTTTTTCCTCTTTCTTAATTGTGGCAGATCACAGAATCCAGGGACACATGTCGGCCCGGGGGCATTTTGAGTTATTGACAGATTCAGAAAGTACAGTTTCTAAGCTTTCCAATGATGCCTTCCATGTGGAGATCTGACAATATTTGAAGAATGTGTGGCCTTTTGAAAGTGTATACTTCTTAAAACAGAAAAGGGAGAAAATCGCCCTCAAAGTTTTCCATCTCAGCTACTCTGGGTGCAGGGCGGGCACATAATGGTGCTCATTTGCATGATATTAAGGAAAGCTCTACCCCTACTAGCTAGCACGATACTACTTTCATGTAAACAAAGATCACCACGTCAATTTTCCTTCCATGCAAAGTATGCCCAAAACAATTATGAAGTACAAAAATAAGTCCTAAAGTATACTTTAACGTTTTGTGGTTGAAAAATTACTCACACTGTAAGAAAGAAAGATAGCACGATGATGACACAACTAACACAACACTAGTTTCATGTAAAGCCTCGGTCACAACCGGCCGTACAGTACGTGCTCCTACGGCCGGTCTACATGCAAAAAACGCAAGAAACACACGGAGAGCGCGCGTGTGATGTGCTGATTTTCGAGCCGCAGACTGGCCGCAGAGGTTCTTTGTCATGTCAAACAAACTCTACGGGCGCTTACATTTTTTTCAGGTTGCAAGACAAACTTACGGCCAACGCGCGTCTTTCTCCACGAACAAAAAAAACCGCAGCGATTTGGGAAATGCCAAAAATCACACAGCCAAAAAATCGTACGTCCGGTTGTGACCTAGGCTTAACCAAACCACAACACTCTCCATTACATGCAAAAATAACCACACAGCCTTAGATTAATAAACTGACCCCATCAGAAAGAGAAACGGCGCCTTGCACACACCAATGCCTCCAATGGAATGTAATCCTAGAACGGTCCGTGTATCATCCGATCATTCAAGTATTCCATTCAATCTGGAAAACGAGGTTGCGGGGTTTTTTTTGCTAGAAATGGTTATCTCCGATGTAAATACCATGTGTCTGTTTGCTTCGCGGTGTTTCAGCTCCTCTGCGCTCTGTTTAGCTTGCTCATTCCATAGTGAAATTACATGCCTGTATGCAGCTAAGTAGCCATGCGCTCAACTCGTATCATACATCTGATTCGCGAAAAAAAAAAAAATACTTAAATCATTATGTGAATGGCCCATATGGTAATTTACCCACACCCCCCAGCAGGCTACAGTCCTGACAAAAACGAGACAATTTGCAACAAAAAATGTATGCTTTTCCAACAAAACAATCTATTATCTGAAATACTGATTGCATTCTTCAAGATCTCAACTTGCACATGATGGAAAAAATCAAAAATCACAAATTTTGAAAAAAAAAAGCTTCTTTTGTGATTATCTCGGATTCGTTTCGGCCGACATGTGTCCCTGGATTCGGTGAGGGGTCACAATTGTCTGACCAATCACAAGTGGCCTAGTACGACACAGCAGGTCATGGTCTTTTTGACATGTCCATGTCTTTTAGACTAATGAGTGTTCTAATTCTGAGATCTCATTTCTTCATATTCTGTTACTCATTTCTGTAACCAGTATCCAAGGGTACATCCCTTTTTAACCATAATGTGAATAACTCATCACATTAACCCACAATGTTACAATATACAGTAAGCATTCACATTACTTACTCCCGAATGTAAAGAAAATGTATTGCATGAATTAAACAATAAAGTTTCTACTTCAGTCTTAACAGTGTGTATTGTGTCTTTTCATATACTGTTCATTGCTGTATCAACACCTTTTAACCATTACAGCACTATTATAACATATTTACATTATTAGGAATGACATTTCCTTTTCTTAGCTTCAGCAAAAATATACACATGAACTCAAAATGATTGCATATGCAACGCAGTTACAGTGAAAACCATCACCACTCGCTAACTGGCTTAAAGCAAGTGGTTTAATGTGAACAAATAAATGCTATGTTCCTTTCAGAATGTTCAGAACACAGTTCGGTGCAGTGCTGGCCACTGTATTAGGCAGCACAGCATGCTAGAGCATTCACTAACTAGTCAGGACACGATGATATGCGGTATACCAAAGTGAGTAAAAACATTACTTCCAAATAGGAAGCGCAATTTCAAATGGGATAACTAATATAAAGGTTCATCATGAAAATAATACAATTCTCAGTATGCACTCCGACTGGTTTTAAAGGAATCACTTGTCAGTAGCTAATAGGTAACACCCTGCATAGCTAACACGGGTTAAGCTAGCAGAGGGCAAAACGTGTTCACTCACCGGAGTTTATCACATTAAACTCGGATAACACAACTTGTTTTCTTGCTGGCACCTCGGTTTCACGTATCAAAGTCACTTACATCACTATTTTGAAGGAAAATAATCAGTTTCAAACTGGTAATTTATCTTTTTACACATTAAGAATACAGAGCTCAGTAACTTGTGTTCAAATGGAAGATAGATTGGGTTGAAGAGGAAAAAAAAAACAGAAGTGTCCAGCTGACCACTACTCAGCGTAGTGCGCCCTCTTCAGGCAATACCTAGGCTACTACATTTTAGTAGCCCTATTTTCATAGGGGTTACACCCTCCCCCCTTTACACTGCATGAGTCCCTTCATGCCGATCATGTAAAACATTAGTTTGCATAGCACTAATAGAAGAAGCTCCATAATCATTAATAGTGTCAAGGGCTCTATTGAAGCTTTCCAAAAGACTTTGTGCAAAAGAGATTAAGGGTTTTCCTAACTCAGGGTAATGAAACCGTCCAGGTGGTCTACGTATTCTGTCTGATCTACGTGTAGTGTCACTAGTTTCAGTACCTATGTCAGTTCCTATGTGTATCTCTGTGTTGGCTTGATCAGTACTTTGCTGAATGTTAACAGCAGCCTCAGCTTCATGGCTCTCTGGGGTGGTAGAGGATGTCTCTTGGTCAACAGCAGCTGAAGTTTCACTTGTCTCATCTGGCAAGGTCATCTCCATTTCACCAGCGTGCTGTTCTTGGATGTTCTCTGGTTCCTCTGGTTCAACTGCTGCAGGGGGTACACTGACAGGCTCCACTTGGGCGTCTACTTTTGGTTCCTCCAAGAGATGGGCAGTCTGCTGTCCAGCAGGCTCTGCAGCGGCTAATGGAATGGATGGCACCACGGTGGGTTGCAGCGTTACTGGAATGTCAAGCACCTCAAAGAAGCATCTCTCTGGAATGACAGATGGCTGGAAGGAATAGCACGACAAATCATCCTCGGAGTCCAGGTTCTCCTCAGGAGGTTGAGGTTGACTCCGTCGGGTTTGTGGCCGTTGAGCTTTCGACTTCGTCGGCTCATCTTCAGCCTCACACAAGTCACCGCAAGGGAGCAGAAGATCCCTATGTAAAGTTCGAATGGGGCCATCTCCATCTATTGGTTCCACTGTATACACAGGAAGGTTTCCCATCTTTCTCAGGACTCTGTACATAGTAGATTCCCATTTATCTGCAAGTTTGTGTTTATTTCTCAGCCGCACATTTCGGACAAGTACTTGATCACCTTCTTCTAAAGTAGACTCTCTCACTTTCTTGTCAAAGCAACGTTTGTTTCACTCAACAACCTTCTGAGAATTCTCTTTGGCTATCTGATAGCTTTCTTCAAGCCGTGATTTCAGAGCTCTCACATATTGAGAATGAGTCTTGGGAGCACACTTCTTAGTCCCGGCCCTGATCACTCAGTAAGCGTTCAGGAAACCCGTAATGCACTAGAAACTGTTCCCAGAGTGACTTCGCAACTGTTGTAGCCTTCTGGTCTTTTGTAGGTATAGCCACTGCATACCTAGTAAAATGATCCGTAATAACTAAGATGTCTTTTCATATTGTGACTATCAGGCTCCAAAGACAGATAATCCATGCATACCAGTTCCATGGGGCGAGTTGTTTGGATATTCACAAGAGGTGCTGACTTTTCAGGTGGCGTTTTCCTTCGGACACAACGTCCACATGTCTTTAACTTGTTTTCTACATCTGCAGCCATCTTAGGCCAGTAAAATCTTGACCGGACTAAATCAAGGGTTCTTTCCAGGCCCATGTGCCCCATATCATCGTGGAGGCACTGGAGAATGGTGGATCTCAGTGATTTGGGGGCCACAAACTGGTAGGTAACGTCACTGTCTGTTTGTCGAGTTCTGAAAAGAAGACCATCTCTCAATTCCAGTTTTTTCCATTCTTTAAGCAAAAGTTTCAACTCCAAGGAGTCTGGATTCACATTGGATTTCACTACATCTGCGGCCTCCAAGAGCTCAACCACAGTACTTATAACTGGATCAGATCTCTGATGGTGCTGGAGCTCTCTCTGGCTGTATGTAGGCAAGGTGGGACAGCCTAATGCCACCTTCTCCTCATACACATCTGGCACCGCATCAGCATGGAATGCAAGAGACTCTACCAAGGTGATGGAGGGCAGGTTTTCATCAGTCTCACTCAAGAGATGTTGGTGACAGAGAGCATGTATGGTCTCAACAGACAGGCTTTGGTCAGGAGGTGAAGACAAATGATGAGAAGTGAATTGTTTCATCCGTTCCCTTTCCTCCAGAGAAACATGATCATCTTCCAGAGCATCGTGCGGTCGCCTGGAAAGGCCATCTGCATCTTGATTGTATTTCCCAGCACGATATTTGATGTTGAAATCGAACGTGGAAAGTGCAGCCAACCACCGGTAACTGGCAGCATCAAGCTTGGCAGACTTCAGAATGTAAGAGGATTATTATCAGTCACTACAGTGAATGTGTTGCCATAAAAATAATCTTGGAATTTCTCTACAATGGACCATTTCAATGCAAGGAACTCCAGCTTGTGAGCTGGGTATCGCTTCTCACAGGGGGAAAGCCCTCTACTTGCATAGGCAATTACTCACATTTCACCATCCTATTCTTGATAGAGGGCGGCACCTAAACCAAAGGTGCTCGCATCCGTGTGGAGAACATACGGGAGTTTCGGATTTGCATATCCAAGTACAGGTGCTGATGTTAGTTTCTCTATGACCGTTTCAAAAGCTTGCTGGCATTCAGATGTCTAGCGATTTGCAAAAGGCTCCTTGACACTGAAGTACGTTCCAGGGCTAGCTGTTACTCTCTTTCCCTTCTGGTAGGGTGGGTAACCCTTTGTGAGGTCATTCAAAGGTTTCACTATTTTTGAATAGTCCTTCACATATCGACGATAATATCCCGCAAAGCCTAAGAATGACTTAAGTTCTTTCAGATTTTGGGGTCTGGGCCATGTGCAGAGGGCACTGACCTTTTCAGGATCAGTTTCTACACCTTTGCTTGAAACAATATGCCCCAAGTAACGCACTGAGCTTTGGAAAAAACTGCACTTTGAGGGTGAAAGCTTCAAGCCGTATTCTCTTAACTGTTGGAGGACATGTAAAAGCCTAGTTTCGTGTTCCTCTAGGGTGCTAGAAAAGACTATTACATCATCTAAAAACACCAGTACTTCTTTCAGGTTAAGATTTCCCATGCATCTCTCCATCAACCTTTGAAAAGTACTGGGCACATTGGTGATCCCCTGGGGCATATGGTTAAACTCATAAAACCCCAGCGGACATACAAAAGCGGTCTTTGCCTTATCGCGTTCTTCCATTTCAATCTGGTAGTAACCTGACTTGAGATCCATAACCGAAAACCATTTGGATCCAACAAGGGCTGAAAAGGCTTCTTCAAGATTGGGAAGGGCATAGGCATCACGTATAGTCAACGAGTTGAGTTTCCGGTAATCAACACATAAACGCACATCTCAGTTCTTTTTGCAGACATCTACAATTGGGGAGGAGTAAGGAGACTCCGAGTCACGAATCACTCCTGCCTCAAGGAGTGTTTGCAGATGTTTCCTTACAGCTTCATAGTCCTTGGGGTGAATGGGTCGTGATCTTTGCTTAAAAGGAGTTTCATCTTTTAAGTTTATACGATGTTTCACTTGAGATGCGTGACCAAAGTCAAGGTCGTGTTGAGCAAAAATGTCAGCACAGTGGCGGCTCCTGAATTTTTTTTTCAGGGGGGGCAATTTTCCCCCGTTATGTCTACACAGACCATAAATGTCCACAGGACTGAAGTAAATTGACCTAGGTAGCAAATCAATTGGCCGAACTTGTTTTTGCCTGGTAAATTCAGATATCAATATAGACAATATCTCTTCTCTCCACTAGGTGGCAACACTGAACAAGTTAAAGGTGGCAAACTAAGGTAGCCTAGTAAACTAGACCCACCCGCCTAGCGGCCAAAAATATTTTTGCCTATGAGTGGCAAATATTCACATTTAGTCTGGCTTGCCAGGCTAAAACTAAGGAAGATTCATTGTGAAGCCTTCAAAGCAAAACATTTGGCATCACAATCAATTAATATTACATTACTCATTTATTTTCTCATATTTTTCCAGTATTCTATAATAAATAGACACACATTCTTAATTATAAACATATTCTAATTTCTTCATTCTAAAGAATGCAATTAAAGTGGCAGGATATAAATCCAAAACAAGTGTTTATTTAAGTTTTGAAAAAGATGAAGAAAAGCATAACCATCAAACAAACATGTGCAGTTTAATTATGTTTTTTTTTTTTAATATGGAATTGCACCATTTTAACAACAAATAATTCTAAATACATTCTGCAGTTTTTTTCCCAAGAATTCCTCCAGAAAGCCATACCTTAAAAGGAAATTTAAAGTATTACAAGCATGTCAATGAACACAAAAGGCTTTAGTTATTTAGCTATATACACACAAGGTTACACAAGGTTTTGTAGTCAGTGCAACTTGGCTTAACAAGTTGGAAAAAAGGTAAGGTGCTGCTGGCTCCAATGAACACAGATATACTGTACAATATATAAAAACTGAAAATATGCTTAATTTACACCAAGTCAGAGAGAACTTGAGGCTACTGAAATATTCCAAGCATGGCAATGTTAAACTGCCATTGGTAAAACAAAAACATGGCAATGTTAAATTGCCATTGGTAAAACAACTGCCATTGGTAACACACACACACACACACACACACACACACAACCTTTTGCCTAGTAAATTCAAATATCAGATATCACTGTACCGTCTGCTGTGCTACTTCCAGGGTGGAAGAGAACGCAAGGGTAGCAAAAAAGAGCATTGACTACATCACAGCAAGCTAGCCAAGTTTTCCGGTGGTACCAGTTCTTGTTAAAACCTCTTGAGTAGGTCTTCTCCCCCTTCGTAGACACTTGCTTGATGTTTAAATTCGGTCTAGGAGGTCCTAGCTGTTTGATTGCCGTTTTCTCCTCATTGGTACGATGACTAAAGGGAACTTCTTTCAGAGCCGCTATCGTATTGTTGCACTCAACACTCGCCATCTTCTTCATAGAATATTCACACATTTCCCGCGCAAGTTGCATTTTCCAGCCCAAAATTATGTTCAAAACCCGCCAAAAAGCAATTAAAACTGCCCAATCTGGCAACACTTGCGCAGCGCAACAGGCGTATGACGTAAGCACGCTGCTTGTGCGAGCACATAAAACCTAATAGAAAATGCATTGGGAGCATGATTTTTGAAAAAAACGTACGTACCATTAGTGTCAATGGGAGATTTTGGGGCAAATCTGAACCTGACAGAAATCGCCCCAAAAGGGTGTGGCTACACCAGGCACAACCTTAGCCTGATTGGATAATGACATTACTGTTGCCGTGGTAGTAGGAGTAGATAAAAAAAAAAAATCTCCCTCCCTGTTTGGGAGTGCGTCGCCCAAATCGCCCCTATTAACAAGCCGCCAGTGCGTCAGCATAAGCTGTTAAACTCTGTCTCACTCGTTCCTTCCACTCGTTTGAGAGAGGTGAATTTCCAAAGTCAAAGGTCAAGTTAGACTCCCTAGGGTCAGCAACTGGCTGAGGGGTGACAGCACAGCATTTCACGCTATTAGTATCTCTGTTATGCCCTGACAGGTTGTCCTGGATTACTTCAGGGGTGTGAAGTTCGGCTATTATGCAGTGCATGGGGAGTGTTATGTCATGCTCAGTTTCATTTCTAACCCACACGCATAGTTTATGAGGGTTCTGTCGGGGCAAGGTGACAACACAACATTCGACGAGGATTCCCCCTGGTAAAGCAGATGTCACAGGCTGTTCAACTACTGCACACTCCCCAGGGATGTTAGCTTTAACGTGACCTTCAACAAGGACTCTTCCATGAGCAGGTATCATTTGCTGCACTTTGCCTTTCAGTGTCATCAAGCCAATCCTGCCTGTCGAACTGACTTCCTGTCTGTGCTTGAGTGTGCGAAGGATTTGCCGGTAGCCATGGACAGAGGACAAGTCATTTGGCTTTCTGCGGTGACAGTGTTCATTATACAAGACATCGAGAGCATTTGTTCCTATAAGTACAGGTACATCACAGCTACTACGCACATCTGGAGTGACTAAAGCTAAAGTACACACTTCAGGTTCATTTTCAACAAAATTCTTTGGAAACTTCAGACTGATAGGTACATAACCCAAATACGGAACATTTTGACCATTGGCACCTTCAACGTCTAGGCCTTCAACTGGTTGAATGGGAATGTCTGATAAATGATTAGTGTAAAAGGAAACAGATATGGTGGTCACTTGTGACCCAGTGTCCAGGACACAGTTGCAGTTAACACCTGACACAATGACATCGGCCGTACATTTCTGTCCAATGAGGCCCTTTGGAAAGTGGGGTGAATTGTCTGTTGAGTGTGACTGACTGGATACTTTTAAGGTAGATTTGACTTTGGGACATTTGTGTTGCGCAGCTCATGATAGTCCCGCCTCAGGAACTGAGATCAGTTTAACTGTTGCTCATTTTCTTCTTCCCAGGACTGTAGCCTTTGCTCAAAATCTGTGCACTTCTCATGCACTAACTGAGAGTTTGGATCGTTGCTGCAGGATGGAGCAATGTGGCCGTCTTCACCACATCTGAAACAGTACCCTGGGCGGGGCTTCTTTGTGAGTTTTGATTCGGTTGGGGAGTGTTCTTCACAGGACATGTTGGTTTTGGGCTTTTGTTTCTTAGTTTGCTTGGCAGTTTTCTGGTGTGAACCATTGTTCAGTGATGCTTTTAGAGAAGCCATCTGAGTCTGCAGCATTGCAATTTGCTTTTCAAGCTTTTGTGTATCAGGGGAAGGTTCCAGGTCTGTCTCACTCATGCTGTACTCTGCCGCAAAGTGGGCATTAGCCTGTGCTTTTGCTTTGGGTAAGCCCAAGTGCTGTTTCATGCGGCTAGACTTAGCAGCATGCCGGTCCTCTTCAGTACGCAGCAGGAGGAGCAACTCAGAAAACGGGGGTGGGTCTTTCTTTTTCTGTTCTAACTGAAGGCTGGTTATCAGGGCATTATTCCAGCAGCCCCTACAAAACTGCTTGAGGAGCTGGCGGTCTGATTCAGCAGCAACAATACCACCTCTCTTCACCACTTTGCTCAGGATTGCACGTAATCGCTGCAAGTAAGCTGAAGGTTTTTCACCTGAGTTTTGGTTGGTGTTCAGGAAGCGGGCAAAAAGCTCATCTCCATCATCCACAGTGTCATACGCGGAGTCAAGAAGGCTTAAGTAGTCATACGGGGATGCTTTTGGACCAAGATTCTTCACGATATGGGCAGCAGGTGGAAGAAGGCTCTCTACTATCTTTCGTACAGTGTGTTTGTCAGACACAGTAGCATCAGTTAAGAAGAATTCAACGTTGCTGCGCCATGTATCATTGTCAGATTCGGAAGACGGACAGGGATTTTTCCGGAGAAGGGTCTCGGCTTGAGGCGATCAGGAGGGAAGTCACTGTTCTTAATTACATGCTCAACAACTACTTTCTGAATGGCAGGGGTAGTAAGATGTTCAGGAGCTAAGGGAAAGGCTTGTGATCTGGGTGCAGCTAGGGCATCAGCAGTGTAGGGAAGTGTCTGTGCTCGTGGTGCAGCTGGGGGGGCAGCTACACTAGTGACTGAATCTGAGTCGTGGGAGTGAGCTAGATCAGTGTCTATTTGTGTGTGATTCACAGTTTTATGACCTGGTGGTTCATCATGGGTAGTGTCAGTAGAGGCTCGTAGTGGTACGCTAACTGTTGCTGTGTCAACATCAGCGGTGGGGTTACTTTTAACAGACTTTTGTATCTTAGCTAGTTCATCTCGCAAGAGTTTTTCAAAGTTGGTACCACTAAGTTTAGCTACACCTTGTAGTTCAGCTAGGTAAGAATCGGTTAGGCTAGAACTTTTGTCAGCTACATACAACTCAGAGAGGAGCTGAATGCGATGAATGACATCTGGGTTTCTGCTAGGTCGTTCGCAAGGCAAAAGATCATGAATGAAAGCAATGGGTTCACCTGATGTGAATTCTACAATGGCAGTGTTTTTAAACTGAGGGTCGTCACCAGTTACTCTAATTATTCTCTCGATGGAACCAAGTGTGGCTAGGTATTCCATAACGTCATTATCTTCCTCTTCCCCTGTTAACCCCCCTACAAGGAGCGAGTTTGGCACTTTCATGTTGTGTGCTTGAATTACATCCATATCTCAGACTATTTTACCAAGAAAGTGCTTAAAAATGACCGGTATCAATGTCCACAGAAAGAATGCAATAAATATGCCAACTGTTCAACTTCCAACTAAAAAAATAGCTAAATACCTCTCCTGGCTGGCTCGCCAATGTTTATGTAGCGCTTGTACTCTGGACCTGTGGAAAAGCACTAAATATCTACCTAGGCTCGGTAGAGACGTATGGCTTAAAAAATCTCACAACTCTTTAAAAAAAAAAAAACTAATCAGGAAACAGTTATTAAGAACTGGAACAATTGGCAGATTTATTGAATATATACACCAGCTGTGCACTCCAGGCACAGCGTTACCATGGAAATGTTGTGACTGAGTCACAGACAAGAAAAGAAAAATTTAAAGAAGAGCTCTTCAAAATAAAATAAATAAGGATAATTCAGTCCTTGGTTCCCAAAAATATCAAAAATGTGTCCCCAATAAGAGTCCATTCCTCGAAAATAATCCTATATAAGAGTTCAAACTCAGGTTGAGTCAATGGAGTTAACTGGTCAAGAGTACTCTTATCTGGTATCAGTGATTCAAGTGGGTTCCGCTGAGGCAGTCACACGGCTGGCCACACCGCTCTCCTGACCATCCTCAGTCCTCGCTGGGCTCGGCTCGCCATCTTGGAATCTGTTTCTTTATCCACAAAAAAAAACCAGCCTACGCAAAATGTAGACTAATGAGTGTTCTAATTCTGAGATCTCATTTCTTCATATTCTGTTACTCATTTCTGTAACCAGTATCCAAGGGTACATCCCTTTTTAACCATAATGTGAATAACTCATCACATTAACCCACAATGTTACAATATGTTAAGCATTCACATTACTACTCCCCAGTGTAAAGAAAATGTATTGCATGAATTAAACAATAAAGTTTCTACTTCAATCTTAACAGTGTGTATTGTGTCTTTTCATATATTGTTCATTGCTGTATCAACACCTTTTAACCATTACAACACTATTATAACATTTACATTATTAGGAATGACATTTCCTTTTCTTAGCTTCAGCAAAAATATACACATGAACTCAAAATGATTGCATATGCAACGCAGTCACAGTGAAAACCATCACCACTCACTAACTGGCTTAAAGCAAGTGGTTTAATGTGAACAAATAAATGCTACGTTCCTTTCAGAATGTTCAGAACACAGTTCGGTGCAGTGCTGGCCACTGTATTAGGCAGCACAGCATGCTAGAGCATTCACTAACTAGTCAGGACACGATGATATGCGGTATACCAAAGTGGGTAAAAACATTAACACTACTTCCAAATAGGAAGCGCAATTTCAAATGGGATAACTAATATAAAGGTTCATCATGAAAATAATACAATTCTCAGTATGCACTCCGACTGGTTTTAAAGGAATCACTTGTCAGTAGCTAATAGGTAACACCCTGCATAGCTAACACGGGTTAAGCTAGCAGAGGGCAAAACGTGTTCACTCACCGGAGTTTCTTATCACATTAAACTTGGATAACACAACTTGTTTTCTTGCTGGCACCTCGGTTTCACGTATCAAAGTCACTTACATCACTATTTTGAAGGAAAATAATCAGTTTCAAACTGGCAATTTATCTTTTTGCACATTAAGAATACGGAGCTCAGTAACTCGTGTTCAAACGGAAGATAGATTGGGTTGAAGAGGAAAAAAAACAGAAGTGTCCGGCTGACCACTACGCAGCGTAGTGCGCCCTCTTCAGGCAATACCTAGGTTACTACATTTTAGTAGCCCTATTTTCATAGGGGTTACACACAGTTAGCTCACTTCGCTAATCTAATCCAAGTACATAGCTAGTACACCGTGAGCTAGCCTAGTGGTCAGCGTGTCCGCCTCTTGATCGGGAGAGCGCTCGGGTTATACCAACGACTATCATAAAAATAGTACCTACTGATGTCTGGCAAGGCACGCTACAGTACAGATGCAAGTAGGGAGTCAAACTCTCATGGTTACCACAGGACTAGCCTCCCACTATAACCCAAGCTGAGAGGTTATAAGGTGAGAGGCTGAGGGCTATGGAAATGTAGATCGGTGCTGCCCAATGCACCTTAACAATCTGGGGGTGGGTTTCCCAAAAGCCTCTTAAGGCCAAGAGTGTCTTTAATTGCCTCATAAGAGCCATCGTCAAGCTAACATGGTTTTTTCGTATGGCATCGTAGCCCAAGTAGTCCTGTAGTTCACTCTGAATTTACAAGGGACCTAGACCACTCTTTCACAACCAAGAGCGACTCGCTCACAGCCAAATACACAGAATGCACTGCGCCTCCAAGGGACTCTCACAGTCAAAGGGGAAACTGGTATTCAATCTGCTGCCGGGGTTCAATTATTTTTCTTGTACACTGTAAGTAAATAGAGTTAATTATTAAATAAATATACAAAAAACAAAAACTATGAATATATTTCAATGTTATGGAATCATGTATGCATATCGTGATGTCACACTGACATCGCCACATTTTAATCAAATTTAACTCCATTAGGCGAGTGATCGTCTCATTTAGTATCAGAAATGTGAGACATTTCTGCACCTCTAACATTGTGTGCGCGCACGAGAGAGAGAGAGGTTTTGATCTGTGTTTACCTAAGGAGGTTGACTTGACCTACAGTGGTGCTTGAAAGTTTGTGAACCCTTTAGAATTTTCTATATTTCTGCATAAATAGGACCCAAAACATCATCAGATTTTCACACAAGTCCTAAAAGTAGATAAAGAGAACCCAGTTAAACAAATGAGACAAAAATATTATACTTGGTCATTTATTTATTGAGGAAAATGATCCAATATTACATATCTGTGAGTGGCAAAAGTATGTGAACCTCTAGGATTAGCAGTCAATTTGAAGGTGAAATTAGAGTCAGGTGTTTTCAATCAATGGGATGACAATCAGGTGTGAGTGGGCACCCTGTTTTATTTAAAGAACAGGGATCTATCAAAGTCTGATCTTCACAACGCATGTTTGTGGAAGTGTATCATGGCACGAATGAAGGAGATTTCTGAGGACCTCAGAAAAAGCGTTGTTGATGCTCATCAGGCTGGAAAAGGTTACAAAACCATCTCTAAAGAGTTTGGACTCCACCAACCCACAGTCAGACAGATTGTGTACAAATGGAGGAAATTCAAGACCATTGTTACCTTCCCCAGGAGTGGTCAACCAACAAAGATCACTCCAAGAGCAAGGCGTGTAATAGTCGGCGAGGTCACAAAGGACCCCAGGGTAACTTCTAAGCAACTGAAGGCCTCTCTCACATTAGCCAATGTTAATGTTCATGAGTCCACCATCAGGAGAACACTGAACAACAATGGTGTGCATGGCAGGGTTGCAAGGAGACAGCCACTGCTCTCCAAAAAGAACATTGCTGCTCGTCTGCAGTTTGCTAAAGATCACATGGACAAGCCAGAAGGCTATTGGAAAAATGTTTTGTGAACGGATGAGACCAAAATGGAACTTTTTGGTTTAAATGAGAAGCGTTATGTTTGGAGAAAGGAAAACACTGCATTCCAGCATAAGAACCTTATCCCATCTGTGAAACATGGTGGTGGTACTATCATGGTTTGGGCCTGTTTTGCTGCATCTGGGCCAGGACGGCTTACCATCATTGATGGAACAATGAATTCTGAATTATACCAGCGAATTCTAAAGGAAAATGTCAGGACATCTGTCCATGAACTGAATCTCAAGAGAAGGTGGGTCATGCAGCAAGACAACGACCCTAAGCACACAAGTCGTTCTACCAAAGAATGGTTAAAGAAGAATAAAGTTAATGTTTTGGAATGGCCAAGTCAAAGTCCTGACCTTAATCCAATGGAAATGTTGTGGAAGGGCCTGAAGCAAGCAGTTCATGTGAGGAAACCCACCAACATCCCAGAGTTGAAGCTGTTCTGTACGGAGGAACGGGCTAAAATTCCTCCAAGCCGGTGTGCAGGACTGATCAACAGTTACCGCAAACGTTTAGTTGCAGTTATTGCTGCACAAGGGAGTCACACCAGATACTGAAAGCAAAGGTTCACATACTTTTGCCACTCACAGATATGTAATATTGGATCATTTTCCTCAATAAATAAATGACCAAGTATAATATTTTTGTCTCGTTTGTTTAACTGGGTTCTCTTGATCTACTTTTAGGACTTGTGTGAAAATCTGATGATGTTTTAGGTCATATTTATGCAGAAATATAGAAAATTCTAAAGGGTTCACAAACTTTCAAGCAACACTGTACAATACACATTATATTATACGAATATATATGTATATGAGAGGTCAATTCAACCTCCTTAGGTACACACAGATCAAAATCAGTGTGTGTGTGTGTGTGTGTGTGTGTGCGCACCTAAAAGGGAGAACATTACCAACCAGGCATTGTGGATAAGAGTTGAAATAACCCTGACTATGTTTGAGTAACAGTGCAATGAATGAGCATGGGGAATGCATTTACTTAATTATTTAGTTTATTATTTGGTCATTCTTTCGTGTGAACGTTTATTTATTTAATTAAAAAAACACACTTGGAATAAAAAAACAAGTAATTGTCCAAAAATGTAAAATAGTTTCAATTATTAATTACCACATTTTATATGTAATGTTTAATGGCAATACAATAAATTAAAATATTTTAAACACTTCATATTTCATTGGCTTTTGGTTAACAATGAACACCATGTGATCTCATCAGCTGGATTTAGCAACTATTAATGCCTTTTTCGAGGACACGCATTTCTCACATTTTCGAGACTCGTTCTTATTAGTGAGTTCAGGAAAACTACATACAGAGAAAACGTTGTTGCTTAAGAGAGTCTCTCAACTCGCTCTTTAGCCCTAAAGGGCAACGTTATCAGGAAACTCGCCCCTGGTTAGTACTGGGACAGGAGACTGCCTGGGAAGACCAGGGCATGGCACGGGAAGGACTTTCAACTTTAGACATAGCTAGTACAGCTGACTCCACCCCCAGCTTTAACTCCCGCCCCTATTCTACTTCTCTTCAATGTGTTATAACAGTGCAGGGGGATCAACATTAACAACAAAAACAGGCTGCATTTATAAAATAATCAAACGACTGTCTTTTGTTCTCACTCTTTTCATTCTCTCCAGCATGTACTTTTTCCACTGTGGGTCAAGTGGTTAAATGACTTTCTCTCATTCTTTCCACCTCCCTCTCTTATACTCGCTCTATTCGGTAAATGCACTTGGTCACAGTCGTGGGTTTAAAACACTCCACTTCTCTCTCTCTATATCCTTTTATCATTCTTGTTCTTTTTTTATTCTTCCCTTTTCATTCTCTGCAGTGAAAAATGTAAAATGGTTTTAGGAAAGATTCTCTCTCGCGCTCTCTCTCTCTCTCTCTCTCTCTCTCTCTCTGTGTCCAATCCCCAATCCACCTTTTCAAGATCTTTCAGTGGTAGTTAAAAGACAGAGTCAGAACCAGGACTAATGTACAGTAATTAATCTAATAGCATGTTGACCTAAAGACGCTGAGCTGTAAACAGAGCATTTTTTAAAGGATTTTCCACTAGGAGACCAACTGGTCTGGGCAATACAATCACAGGCCCCAGAGTCCATGTGGCTGCACTGCTGTGGCATATTCTGTGATGCAAAATGGTTCACCAATCACCATACAGACGAACACACTATAGTGACTACACAACTATCAAGAGCAATTACCAAGCACAAATGTTATGTCAGACACTCAAAGTTACACAGTAATGACATCAGATTCTGACATCAGCCATCTCAGTAACCAAATTTTAGTTTTGTTTTTCTTAACCAACATGATCTTGTGTGTATATCTTATAACATAGATCTTCATTTTCCTTGTTAAATGTATACTTACATGGTACTTGGTTAATTAATTGCAACTGATTGAACCAAATGATAAGACATAACTTGGTTTAAAATTTGGTCTCCCAGTGAAGCTGGTTTGGCATTGACTAGGAGACCAAATCTGGCCACTGGGAGACCATTTGGTCTCCCAGTAACTATGTTAAAAAATGCTCTTGCTGTAAAGCTGGAACTCAGGATTTTACCCAGCGTCACACTGTGGGATTTTCAGCCTGATGTTTGTTTTTCTTGAAAACTCTCACATGGTAAAAATTCTCTGGTTGCAAGCTGAGATTGTTGCTGTTTGTTAGAAGTCATAACATGATGTGACGTAGTGTCACTGCCATCAAACCCAGTCAAGCACAAAGGTGTGTCAGTGTGAGAAACGTCTGATTAGCATCTCGGAGTGTGAAAGCTGCTGCTGCGACGCTCGACTAAAATCCAACAAAACGACAGTAAACTCATGGCACAGCGACAGATACAGTAGGAGTGATGAGGAACCAAAGGAAACATGCTAATAGACAGAAAAGCTCACTGTGAAGTGTGTTGATTTCTGGATCACGCGGATTGATGACATCAGCAGAGCGCAGTGGTGTTTAATCGCAGGCATTTGTTCAAGGATCTTCACAGTATAAAGTGACACAAAGACACAGAGTCTGTTTGAATCCCAGCAGTGTGGTGTCCAGGATCTCAGACAGCATGAGGAAGATCAGATTGAATGAATACACACCTTTAATGAGAAATAGCTGTACAATAATGTTTATATTGGAATCATCTCCATAAGAAAAAAAGAACATCCAGGAACATCGATATTTAAAACATCACAATGCCCCCCCCCCCCCCAAAAAAAAAAAACACTCTCAGTTCAGTGATTTTAGTCGTCACACTGTCTTCACGGTTAAATCATTCTCTCTCTGTCTGTTCTCTAAAGTGGCACTTGGTCACAGCAGTGAGTAAAATGACTCTCTCAACCTTGTTCTCTGAAACGTGCGTTTAGTAGCTTTGTGTGTGTGTACTGAATAAAGTAGTGAGATGCTCATCTTGCTCTCTCCCACTCAGGTGGAAATTGTTCTGATAGCATGCAAGTGTATTCTGTCACTCAGCAGGTTGCCGTAACGACTGGAGGAGCATTGAGAAAATGGCGGCAGTGCGAAGTCACACGCACTAATTATATATAACAGTTATTCCATGAAACTGGGTGGCACGGTGGTGTAGTGGTTAGCACTGTTGCCTCACAGCAAGAAGGTTTTGGGTTCAAGCCCAGTTGCTGATGGGGTCTTTCTGTGCGGAGTTTGCATGTTCTCCCCGTGTCCGCGTGGGTTTCCTCCGGGTGCTCCGATTTCCCCCACAGTCCAAAGACATGCAGGTTAGGTTAATTGGTGGCTCTAAATTGACTGTAGGTGTGAATTGTTGTCCGTGTCTGTGTCAGCCCTGTGATGATCTGGTGACTTGTCCAGGGTGTACCCCTCCTTTCGCCCATAGTCAGCTGGGATAGGCTCCAGCTTGCCCCCGACCCTGCACAGGATAAGCGGCTACGGATAATGGATGGATTCCATGAAATTGAGTTGTATATGCGCTGATCACTGGATTTTGAGAAACAGGGCATTTTTATTTTTTGCAAATTGGATAAATAAAAACTTTATCCAAAAGGTCTGACAAAATCAATCATTTCCACTTCGAATGTAAACAAACTGACAAAATGACTAGCAATTTGTGAAAAATGCTATAATACAGGGCTCGATATTAATTTTTTTAATCCACTTGGACAAGTGTCAAGATTTTTCACTTGTCCTGACCATAACCTTTTTATTATTACTGTGTATTTACTAGTTCAGTGAAGAGAAACTAGTTGTCACACTCACGTGCATTAGCACGCAACAGACTTTCACTCACGTGTGCTCTGAACAGTGCACGCCTCGAATGACAAGCACCTGCCCTGTATTAAACGCAATCAGCAGGCGCATAAAAGGACAGTGCGAAGTACTGCGTTATCCATCACCATTACTGAGCTGTTGTTACTGTATTGTCTTCCTGGTTATTGTCTCTCGTTTCTGTGTTTTGGTTTCTGATCTTGTCCTGCCCAGTTTAGTCTGTTTGTGCCTCGCTCGACCCTTTTGCCCATTTATCATTATTGACTCAGCCTGCGGTTTTGGACTACATGCCTGTTTGTTTCTTTTATAATAAAGACACTCTTCCTGCACATTCATCTGTCTCTTTTCCAATCAACCTGCGCTTACTGACAGTGGCTCACAAAGTTTATTTTAAAAGCAAGTATAGATTGCGAGTTCTACTCACGGTTGGGTCGTACCAAAGACCATCATAAAAATGGTACCTACTGCCGTCTGGCAAGGCACGCTGCAATCCAGATGCAAGTGGGGAGTCAAACTCTCACGATTACCAGAGGACTATCCCCCTACTGTAACCCTAGCTATGTAATAGGCGAGAGTCCGAGGGCTACGGAAATGGAGATCGGCACCATTTCTGTGAATTCAGAGTCTAATAATCTATAATTGGGTGTTACGTCTTTTTTTTTTTTTTTAATATATAAACACGTGCGGCACGGTGGTGTAGTGGTTAGCGCTGTCGCCTCACAGCAAGAAGGTTCTGGGTTCGAGCCCCGGGGCCGGCGAGGGCCTTTCTGTGCGGAGTTTGCATGTTCTCCCCGTGTCCACGTGGGTTTACTCTGGGTGCTCCGGCTTCCCCCACAGTCCAAAGACATGCAGGTTAGGTTAACTGGTAACTCTAAATTGACCATAGGTGTGAATGTGAGTGTGAATGGTTGTCTGTGTCTATGTGTCAGCCCTGTGATGACCTGGCGACTTGTCCAGGGTGTACCCCGCCTTTCGCCCGTAGTCAGCTGGGATAGGCTCCAGCTTGCCTGTGACCCTGTAGAACAGGATAAAGTGGCTAGAGATAATAAGATGAGATGAGAGATAAACACACCCACCTGCTGTACTCGGCTTCCCTGGGAATTTCATAAACAATAATACTGCTGGATCGCTGAGGGGATTGAACTAGTTTTGTTGGAACTTGACTGATGCAACTCTGGAATAATTATTAAAATGATTTTCAACAATCCCTAAAAGACATAAAAGTATAAGGTATCATTACCATATTGTCTGGGGCGGTTATATGTAATACTTTGAGTAATTTTCTCAAGTCTGTAAACCAAATTAGATTGGCCTATATGGAGAAAATGTCACAGTAAAATATGTAGACTGCTTATGCTATTTATGTAAACTGCTTATTACTATTATTTAACTCATATTTTATATTCTGTTGCAACTATAAGCAAGTCTTCAAGGAACTTGGCCTTATGTAGCCTGGGCAGCGAGCCAGCTAGGATAAATAATATGCACATGAACAAATGACACTGTTAAATTCACCTCAGCATGTCTTTTATAATCATTAACTCGCCATGGGCAATGCTAAAGTCACCGTTACAAACAGTACAGTGTGCAACACTCTCATTATTATTATTATTATTATTATTATTATTTATTTTTTTTTTTTTTTACCCCTATTAGGCAAGGGGACACTTTCATGTAGTCTGAGGTGAAGTGTTTTTTTTTTTTTTTTGGGGGGGGGGGGGGGGGATTCTGCCATGACGCTCCTGGATACATGGGCTTTCGGTCTGGGAGAGAAGACGTAAAGCCTGCCCACACAAGACATTGATTGCTCTTTATTGCAAAGTAGACCAATCAGGATGTGCTCTCTCTCTCTCTCTCTCTCTCTCTCTCTCTCTCTCTCTCTCTCTCTCAGGGAGTCGATATCAATATGCGGGAGACTCCCAGAACTACCAGGAAAGTTGCGAATAATTCAACTCGTCTTGTAGGACAAATGGATGTGGATTTGACTTGTTCGTACCAAACATTTAGTTGTCCCGTCCAGTCAGATTATTGCTAATGTCAAGCCTTGTAATAATTTTATTTATTTATTTATTTATGGGGGGGCTGTACATTCTTAACATCAAAATCTTTTATTCCATATTTTGTTGCTTTTTTTGTATTTGTTTGGGGTTTTGTTTTTGAGTAGAGCTTTTATTTCGTCCTCAGTTGGTTCAGCAACACGCTCCGCGATTTTGTTATTGTTGTTCTTTAGGGTGTTTTTTTCAGTTGGAAAACCAACTTTAAGGTGCATTACCACCACTGACTGGGCTGGAGTGTGGAACAGGAGACACTGGGGGGGGGGGTGCAGACGGATTATATTCTTTTAGCTATTTGTTTTAATACCTGATAAAGTCGCTATTTTGTTTTTCTCTACTCACAGTATATGAGCTGATAGCCTAGTAATAGAGTAGCCAATCAGAGTGCGTGATTGTGCATATCCAGTGAATGTGTTTTTTATATATATGAGAGGTGTGTGTGTGTAAGCTGTTTAGGATAATGTAGGAATGAGAAGAAAATAGCAGATGAAAGAAAGGATGGAGGAATGATGGAAGACTCCCTCTAACCCTCATGGTTCAACCAAAGACATGATGTCATTAGCAAATAATATCATCACAGCTCCTGCCAGGACGATGGAAAATGAGCCGTGTGCACACACACTATGGGGAGAGTGATATTTCTTATGAAAATCTTTCCTGATTTGGAGTCACTGTGTGACTTGCATCATTTTCATCCTCATTAAATCAATCAGTGAGCCATCTTGTCCTGAGGGAGGGGGCGTGGTCATCTTGAGTCATCCTGAAATAGACCACACCCACCGGGGAGAAACATTCCATCCTATATTAAAGCAGAAGCGGAACAAAATAAAGAAGGGTTAGAGTGTGAATATTCCTGACTGAGAATCCTTCACAGCGGACTGAACAGGAGAGATGAGCTGCAGCAGCACGGGAATAAGTCTTACACACACACACAGTCCCAGCCATGCTCAGTTCAAGTCACACTCATTTTACACATCAGAGAGACAGAGAGAGAGGAGGAGGAATGGGAAGAGAGAAAAAAATAGTCAGGAAGTAAGATATAGGAGATTACAGAAAGAAGGCGAGAGAAAGGAAAAATACGGGAAGATGGGGGATAGACCCACACAGCCCCAAATCCAGACGACTGAATACATTTGAAATCAGTGTGACGATGGAGACTGAACAGTGGGAAAGTGAAAGCCATCCCAAACCAAACTAAACACGTACTTGATACTAAACACAAAAATCCAATCAGCTGAACATCTGAAGAACAAGAACCTGAAAGAAAGATGCATTCTGGCTAAATCCAGAGCAGGGACTCAACACTGTGACCTACAGGAAGAGGAGACAAACGCACTTCACTGTGGTCTTCCTGAGCTCCTATGACAAAAGGACTTCCAGGTCACTGCTTTTGCGGTCGACCGGTCGGAGCGCTGAGCAGTTTTTCTATTTTTATTTTTTCTATTGTTTTGTTTTGTTTGTGTTTTTGGTTTGTTTGTTTTATTACACTGTCAGAATGTATTTCACCGGAATTATTTACACGCTGGCAGCTTAACACATGTTGGTTTATTTGATCGCTGCTTCACCCTCGGAGACAATAAGGATTACATACTTGAGGGAGCTGCTGCTGCGTCTCAACTTCAGTCCGACTCCGTTCTCCCCCGATACTCTTCCTGAGGAGATTCAGAAACGAACATTTGAGGCAGATCAGTCCAACTCCAAACAGAGACTTCACAAGGCGACCAGACGGGGGAAAAAAGAAGGGAGGTATCAGAGCGCGACTTCGGCGAGCAACAGGTAAACAGCTGACACTGCCAGCAGTCATCCTCGCCGATATCCGCTCACTAAGGAATAAAACGGACGAACTTCAGGCTAATGTGAACTATCTGCATGAGTACAGGAATGCTTCTATTCTGGCTTTTACTGAAACTTGGCTCAACCATGGCGATGACAACAAAGCACTGTACATCGATGGATTCGGCACCCCCATCAGGCTCGACTGTGACAGTGATGTCACTGGCAAACAACATGGTGGTGGTGTGTGTTTCTATATCAACCCCCAGTGGTGCTCCACTGTCCACGTCAGAGAGAAGCTGAGCACTCCAGACATTGAGCTCCTGGCTCTGTCTCTTCATCTCTTTTACCTTCCCAGAGAGTTCCCTCAACTCTTCTTTGTCCTGGTTTACATACATCCCAAAGCTAACTCCACTTCAGCAACTGACCTCATCAAAAGCTCCCTGGACAAATTTGAACATTTATCCCCTGATTCCCCCAAATTCATTCTTGGAGATTTTAATCACTGCAATACTGGAAAATCTTTGAAAGGCTTTGAACAATACATCCATTGCTCCACTCGTCTGGGAAAGACACTTGATAGATGCTATGGTTCTGTCCCAGATGCCTACAGAGCTGTCACTCTTCCTCCCCTTGGCTCTGCTGATCACCTCACCATCCTGCTCGCTCCTGCCTACATCCCAGTCATCAGGAAAATTAAGAAGGTTACCAGGACCATCAAGCAGTGGACTAATGAGAGTATAGCAATCCTCCAGGGTTGCTTCGAGTCTACTAACTGGACTAACCTCCTTTCCTCTTCTGATGACATAAACGAACAGGTGGATGTCGTCTCATCATACATCAACTTCTGTGAGGAAAACATTATACCCTCCAAGACTGTTACCATCTTCCCTAACAATAAACCCTGGGTCACCAAGGAGCTAAAAACCATTATCAATAAGAAGAAACAGATCTTCTTCTCTGGGTCAGAGATGGACAAAAAGGAGGTTAATAAAGAGGTCAAGAGGGCTATTAAGATTGCCAAGCTGAACTACAAGAACAAAGTGGAAGAAAAGCTTTCTCATAGAAACCTCCGCTCAGCTTGGCAGGGCCTGAAGAGAATGGCGGCTGTTAACCTTCCTATCAGTAACAACTCTGTTAACATCCCTGGCAGTACACCAGCATATCTCCCCAATGACCTTAATTCCTTCTTCTCCAGATTTGAGATCAACAACTCCACCCAGTTAGAGGACATCAGATCCAACCTCATACCTGATGACCCTTGCATCTCTTTCCCCACCACTGATGTAGTGAGGGCACTTAAGAGGTCTAAGGCTAACAGTGCACCTGGAGCCGATAACGTCAGTGCCCAGGTCCTTAGATACTGTGCGGACCAGTTAGGAAGTGTTTTTTCCAGAAACTGTTTCAGACCTCCATCAACACAGGAACTGTCCCCAAATGTTGGAAACACTCAACAATTGTCCCCATTCCCTAGAGAAGCCCCCCCCCCCCCCCCCCATGGCCCTGAACGATCTGTGGCCAGTGGCCCTCTCCTCCCAGGTGATGAAGGCTATGGAGAGGCTTGTCAGGCAATACATTCTCACTCTGACCAATTCACAACTTGATCCGCTCCAATTTGCATATCAAAGCCATAAAGGTGTCGACGATGCCAAAGCCTTCATCATCGACACTATCCACAGACACCTGGAGCTTCCCTATACCTCCGCCAGACTCCTGTTTGCAGATTTCTCCTTGGCCTTTAATACCCTGCAACCGCATATTCTGGCAGAGAGACTCCACCGGAACTTCAACATGAGCAGCCAGCTCATCCTCTGGATCCTGGACTTTCTAACCAACCAAACCCAGCGTGTCCGGATTAACAATAACCTGTCTGATCTCCTCACCACTTCCACTGGCTCCCCACAAGGCTGTGTGCTTTCTCCGCTGCTCTTCATTCTGTACACTGATGAGCGCAGATCAACGTACCCCAACTGTCACCTGGTTAAGTTTGCTGATGACACAGTTCTCCTGTCCCTCCTGTCTGGCCCCTCCCTCCATCATGGACCCGCTCTTCAGCAGTTTGGTGTGACTCTTCCTGCCTGGAGTTGAATGTTAGCAAAACTAAGGAGATGGTGGTGACCTTCTCCAGCAGCCAAAGGGAACTGGCGGCGGCTGTCACCACTATGGTCCACGGTTTTCCGGTCGAGACAGTTAAGGAATATAAATACCTGGAAACCATTCTGGACTGCCAACTGAGGTTCTCTTCCAACACAGAAGGGATCCTGAGGAAATGCCACCAGAGGATGTACCTACTAAGTAAACTGAACTCTTTTTCTGTCAGTCAGAACATCTTGCTGACATTCTATTATACATTAATTGAAAGTGTATTAGCTTTTTCTATCTGCTGCTGGTATTACTCCATTACTGTACAGGATAGGAACTGCCTGCATAATATTGTCATGGTGTGTTCTAAGATTATTGGACTTCCTGCTCGCCACCTGAATACTGTGTACGAGCAGCAGGCTAGCAGCCTGGCTCGTCGAATTCTTAAGGACTCGACTCATGCTTTGTTCCTGGCATTTGAGCAGCTGCCATCTGGTCGCAGGTTCTGCTGTCCGGCCTGTAAGACCCAGAGGAGGAGAGCAACCTTTGCTCCAGGTGTTATTCTCCTCCTGAACTCTAAGAAGTCTAAGACAGTTACAGTAACTTAAGTCTTCTGTACAATACTCTAGTGCAATATCACATGTCTTGATGTGCAATATTACAATATTACCTTTTCACTTTAACTACAATGTCATTCTAATCATATTGTCACTTTAATTTTATCCACGCTTCATTTTATTTATTTGCCATATTTTATCTGCTGGGTTTTTTTTTTTTTTACTTTGTTACTGGCAGCAGGCCTGCCATTGTACATAATGCGCTGTTTGTTTGTTTGTTTGCCCACCCACTTTTTTTATTTTATTCTTTTTGTGATTTTATTCTCTTGCTCTTATTTTAATGTACCACTCTTTGCCCTTCTAATTGCCCTTCGGGGATAAATAAAGTTTTGTCTGATGATCTCTGTCTGATCTGTCCACTTCATCAGACTGAAGATTACAGTAAACTCTCAGCCATCAGTCTGAACGTCTCTCTGAGCACTGAGAGTCATTGGGATTCACACACACACACACACACACACACACACACACACACACACACACACACACGTCAGGTCAGGTCCATCTCACTTATGCTTTGACTACTTACTTAACCTGTCTCAGCCTTATTCCCCTCTGTGTGTGTGTGTGTGTGTGTGTGTGTGTGTTAAAGGAACACCATGCCCAGTGTGTGGTTCTTTCTCTCCGTTAGTCTGCAATTATGATTCACATTAAAATTAATTACTGACTTGGCCGTTATTAAACTTTGGCCCTGACCTCGTCAAGTCCTGTCCGCATTTCCCAGAATGCCATTCTGCTCAAATCTTCTCATTAACACTCTGATTTAATCCGTCAGAGTAAAAAAGAGAGACTGGCTTCAACTCACGTCTGGTTAAAGCTAATCAATTGCCGTGTTTCACTCAGGCAGAGAAATTCCGACACAAAACAACAGCCAACAAAGTTCACTCACAATCAGTGACGGCATGTGGGGGGAGGGGACATGAACATCTGCCTGTCTTGTCGAGGCCTTAACCCTCGCAGTTTACAGCTGGAGAGTCGATGGCGTTTAGAGTTCATGAGTGACAGAATTGAGAGTTATAACTAGTCTTGTTTAGTAATGGCTCTTCTTAAACCCATGGTGGTCGTCATGGTTACGGTTGTCCTCTAGCTATTTATTGTGCTGCTTCATGCTGTCGTGGTTGTTTAAGATCTTTTTTTTTTTTTTTTTGAGTGTCAGTTTGCAGTTGTGGTGTTAATTGTAGCTATTACAGTCTTCTGTTTAGTCTGCCGGAGTGGATTGTTGACGTTTAGTAAAATTGTTTGTGGGGTTGAATCACATGGGCACCTTCAGAAGCTTTTCATGGTCTTTGCATAATGAAGACTGAAACTGTTCATTTGGAGACACGTCCCTCTCAGACACCACCACAAATATGACAATATGTCAAACACTCCAGGGGGTTGGTCTAATTCAAGCTGAATTCACATTAATTTAAGCTGCTGTGGGTCAGAAGAAAGCAAGGATTTCACTGGCTCCTATTACAGAGAAGGGGGAGAAAAAAATGAGGGACACAGAAACATCAAAACTCTCGTTGCTAATGAACACACAGAGCTCACACACATGCTCGGCACACTTTCACCCAGAGGGTCTTGTTAAGTTGTGTGTGTGTGTGTCTCAAGCTAAGAAGAAGTGTTTGAAGCTGACAGGTTCTCTGATTACCATCTCAAGTTTCTTCTTCAAAGTTTTGCATTGCGTTCCATCAGCAGGTGCCACCAACATCAAACATGAAAGTCACAAACTTTATACAGCCAATCGGAGTGAAGGAACACAGGACAAGTGAGGAAACACGAGAATCATCTCAACAGTCAAAAAAAGTTTCAACCTGTCGCTTTTATGAGCTCAATAATGCCAAATGCGCACTACACCCCTGTGATTAGGGTCCGGGTACTGGAGCGAGAGAGGCACGCTCCATAGCACCGTAACTTGGAACGCTTCACAGCAGGAGCACTCGGGAGACATTTGGAGCCCCAGCACGTGAGGAGGAGTCTCATGCCACTCTACAATTCGTGTTCATATTTGCACAGTTAACCACATCGGCATCTCAGGGAGGGTTCAGCAGCACTGCTCTAAGCTACAAGATACAGATGGTGATATAATGTTCATCCTCGTGGGGAAATACAGAGTTCATTCTATTGAATACAGTAATGTTGAGAAACACGTTAACAAATCGACATTAACACACTTTAATAACAGTGACATTAAAGAGTATCTCAGTTCAAACCCCTCCCCCCACCCACCCCCCACACACACTTTTAACAGAAGCTTCATTAAAGTTGTTAACACAAGTTTCTGCAAAGGAGCGGTACCTTCTTTCATCTATAAAACACACGTACAGAGAAAGAGAGAGAGAGAGAGAGAGGTCAATCACAAAGCTGAATAGAGGGCAGACTACAGGGTGTGTGTGTGCGTGCGTGTGCGTGCTACACTAATCTCTAAGCTTCCTTCTCTCAGTGGAATTTTGAAGAGCCGCTTCCATTACTGTCAGTCAAAGAACAAGGAAAGAAAGGATTTTAAATATTCTGGATGAAATGAATACAGGAGAGAGAGAGAGAGAGAGAGAGAGATTGAGGCAGACAGAGAGAAAGATGAAGAGAAACACCCCCACACTGCCACAGGCTCTGAGTCTCTCTGCTCATTTTCACACTCGTTATTCCTGCTTTTTCTTTTACAGACCCATTCATTTGTTTTTCTTTCTCACACACACACACACACACACACACACACACACACACAAACCCCTCAGATTCAAAAACACATGTAGGACTTTGAGAGAAACACACATAGCTAAACAGAGATGTACTAGAGAGAGAGAGAGAGAGAGAGAGAGATCAGGCACATGAACAGGTGAAGCCACGCCCACCGCATCTCTGACAACACCACAGATAGCAGAAGAAAAGAAAAAAAACCCAAGCACAAGATCCCCCGTCTGTTCATCCATCCATCTGCCTTTCCATCTATCTGGACCTCCATTCCTCTATCCTTTTATCCTCACATTTCACCCATCTATTCATCTGCCTGTCTATCCATCCATTTATCAGTACATTCACCTGGACAAACTTTCCACCATCCATCAGTCCATTCAGACATTCTTCAATCCATCCATCTTTTGCTCTGTTCGCCTCCTATCCATCCAGTCATTCATTCCTGCTATTATTTATTCGCTCATTTATTTATTCACATTCTATTCATTCACTCGTCTGTCCATCCATCATCTCCATCTCTCCTCTATTAAAGGGGAACTGAAGGCAATTTTTTATCATCAAAATTCTATTTATCTCATTTTATTAAATATAGGAATGCATTTCTGACACCTATTTTGTCACTGCTATAGCAAGTTATGAGTGTTTGAAATACTCTCTGTAATATATCAGTCTATATGTCAAAGCAATGGCCGTAAATGAGATTCGTTGAGACCTGTGCGAGACATCGTAGGACGGAAATAAAACGTACAGTGGGAATCAAAGTGACCAACATCTGCCAACATTGTCAAAAGATGCGTGCGCCCTCCTTCGAACGCTGACGTAATCAAGCCGGAAGTTTTGTTTGTTTTGATAGCAATCAGGAAAGTTTGAAAAAAAGGCAGTAATCATCATTTAAACTCATTTTTGTGCAATATTTTGTTTGGAAAACAGTTTTCAAAAAGGCAGCACTGACACCTGGCTGACACGTCATGTTTCGAAGTCTCGCACAAGTCTCGTGAAGATCGTGCGGATAAGCGTAATTGAATAACATGTTAATTAAGAAATAAAGCAAGTTTAAAAATGACTTCAGTTCTCCTTTAAAACACTCATTTTTCTCCTTTTCAACCTCATTTCACTGTCGGAGGGAGTGTAAAGCAGCACCTACAGCACACACACACCCTCACACGCACTATCTGTGATCCCAGATTTTATATATGAGCAAAATTTGCTACAATATGAGAAAACATGAAGCTCATGCAGGATATGTCTCTCTCCCATCCTCTCTGTGTCTGTCTGTGTCTCTCTCTCTCGCCCTCTCACAGTCCATTATCTACTCATGTATTAGTTGTCCTTTTCATGGTTAACAGGAAACGTATTCGGTCATTTCTGCCCTGTTGCCCGGGCAGTGGCGTGGGTTCACACACAGCGTCAGTCATACTGCATTAACATTGTGTTCCACCAATCAACACACACCTACTTCTGGACCAATCACCAATCACTTGATCCCTCATGGTTCCTCTTGTGTTGGGAGAGAACCTACTCTGAAGTACTAGTTAAAGTCTCTCAAAATGGTGTTCTAAGAACTAAGATCTTCCTCAGTTCCTGTAGTTTGGACACATATGAACAGGATACTTCCTCCAACAGTTCTAAGAACTACAAAAAAAGTTTATGTGGCCTAAAAGCGCCTGTGGTGTTACCTTCTGATCTCATGACACATGGTGTTGACCTTCATATTGTCACAGTGTTGACCATGACTTCAGGAGTCCTCCATCTCCAGGGCATGCAGTTGTGTGTGCATGCGTGTGTGTGCCAGGCTTGTAGTACTTGAGTCCAGGACTTGTCACCTAATTTTAAGGACTTATGACTTGACTTGGACTTGAGCAGTGATGACTCGGACTTGTGCATTAACTGCATTCGGACTTGTAAATTGGAGGCAAGGACTTGGATTTTTTTTTTTTTTTGTAACATGCCATAATAATTTGGCATAAGATATTTATATTCACATTAATTTTTGTACTAATTTCATGCAAGCATGTCACACTTGCACGCCTTGGTGTGTGCATCAAATAGACTCTTGGGCGTGCTCTGGACAGTGCACACACCAAGCTGACTCTCACAAGCGCCATAAACGACTTGCACCTGCACAGGATTAAGGCGCAATCAGCGCGCTGATATAAAAACTGTGAAAATGCACTTACTTTGCAAAGTATTGAGTTGCGTTGCTGACACATTACCTAGCCTTATTTCCTTGTTTGGTTTCCTGATCCCTGATTTCCTGTTTCTTGTGTTTGATTCTGCTGAGTCTACGATAGCCTGTTTGTGCCTCGCTCGATCTATTGCCTGTTTCACTGTTTTACAATTTTGCCTGCCATTCTGGATTGTTTACCTGTCTTCACTTGGATTAACAAACACACCTTCTGGATTTACATCCATCTCCCAACCATCTCTGACAGAATACTTCACACTCCCTGACAAAGAGAAGCACATTCACCTGTTCATACGTCATGTTCAGGAACAAGCTAACAGGGCTAAAACAGCCACTGTCAAATGGTATGGTTGGAGTGTTGGACTTGACTCGGATCAATAGTGGACTCGACTCAAAATTTTCTTTAATGACTTGGACTTGAACACTAGGGACTCGAGACTGGACTCGGACTCAAAGTTTAGTGACTTGACTACAACACTGATGTGTGCTCATGTACAGCATAACATGCAGGGAGTGAAGCAGCTAGAGAGTCCCTCTTCTGCCAAGACACAACTTGTTGGCCTACTGATGGACAGTGATCAACCCCTGTGCAGTTCTACTGTCTTAGGACTAGGATGGCAATGACACAGACCCAGGAGCTGAAGACCCTCCATCACTAACCCATGTTGGATTTATTTACAACTGTCTCAAGCAATGCTGAAGAAGGTGCTGGAAGGAGAACCCTGATCCATACCAGGTGTTCTGCTAAGAACACTTCACAGCTCTAATTGACAGACCTGGATGAACATGTGCAGCAAGTGGTTGAGGGTCACACCCATCCTTTCAGTAATGCCATGGGAACGGTTCCTATCCTAATACTTGATATCACCTGCCTGATCTCAGAGAAAAAACCCAGTGAGGCTGTCACAGAAAACAGGAATACCACAAATATAAAAACTCTCCCTCAACACCAACGGGAACGATTGGAGATCTTCAGGTGAACCAACAATAAACTCTACCTGTCATCAGACACGACCACAGACCAGGTCACTGACTCCAGAGCAGGTACAGAGAATGCAATAGCTCTGTGGGTGGAGTTAACAAGTCAGCATTTCAGCCCCTGACCATGGTACTGAACCCTGATTCTTCACTCTACACCAGTGGTTTTCAAAAGGTGAGGCGCGCCTCCCCTGGGGGGCGCCAAAGAGTCACTGGGGAGGCGCGGAGAAACACTTTATGCCTAGTTGTTAAAATAATAAGAGGTTTTCAATGTGCACAAGTAGCCTAAATCTCGGAATATGTTCTTTCCGATGACATTATTAAGTTGACGTCTGTTAAATTCAGGTTTTCATGTTTTTTTCCTGTTGTTGACGTGAGTTCAATTTTACATTGGCGTCTGTTTAATTCATGTATTAATATATTTTATTATATCACATTATTTTATTATCATATTTTATGAATGAATTTTAGGAATGTTTTTTTTAAATGGATGTAGGCCTACTTTGTTACAAGAAAAACAATTTGATACATTAAACAAAAGAAGAAAAAACATGTATTGGCCTATCAGTTATTATTGAAACACACCTGTGTGGGGAATATTTAGGTTTGGGTTTGGGGGGGGGTTAGGGGGGCTCGGTTGTCTTGACCTACTCCAAGGGGAGGCTCGCATTCAATGAATTTGAAAACCCCTGCTCTACACTATTCTAATCAATAGTTCTGTTCTTGGATTAGACTTTACTCCTTTTAGAACTCTTTGTTCACAGTATATTCTGATTTTTTTTCCAGTGTTTCTGCTTAGTTTGGATTCTCAATAAAGTAAAAGTCTCAGATTCTATTCTGTTTCTTTCATGTCATTTTTGCTCAGATTGGATTCTGCTCCTTGTGATTTTTTTAATGTGTATAATGGTAGGATATAGATTCTGCTGCACCATTTTAATCGAGCACTCACCCTCAGAATGCTTCCTGACATTTAAATAAACGAAATAAATTATTTAAATGAATGTGTAAAAGCACGAGGCTTCAGGCTGAGCTGGTTTCCAGCTTTTTATTTTTCTTGCAGGGTTTTGGAGTGCAGTGTGTGGGAGGTTCAGAATCCACCGCTGCCAGATTTTTACGCCTGAGTATTTGAATATTTGAACATTGAGAATATTAAGAATATTAAGGGGAGCTGGCCTAACTCTGCACTGTTCCCACTTTGAACTCACAACATTTTATATTTAGGAAATTTACCATGCAAGGCTTCAAGCTGTGTTCTGTTTGCTGTGGTGTTTATTTGTTGTGTTTGATCATGTTGTGTGTCTGGGTTATTAAAAAAAAACACAAGGAACATCTTCATGAAAAATATGCCTAAAAACAGATTTAGGTCATTTGGGGTGAATTTTAATTGATATAAAAACTCATGTTGCTTTGAGTTTCATCACGTTTAAAAATAAAGTTTGTAGTTCGTTCTCCTTTACAGACACAAATTTTGAATTGCATCACACAGACACACACATTGTGTAAGGTTACATCTGATGTACAGATCTCAGTCCACCAACAACTCAGTCCACATTTATTAAATTATTTATTTACAATTACACAAATTTATATTTATAGATTAACAACAGTGAATGGACTTTAGAGAATTAATCAACACCTGTGATTGTAAAAGTTTTAGGGACAGTGCATCAGATTATTAACAGTGTCTTTTAAAGTTAGGTCATTTTGAAGAAAAAAAATTAGAGATTGTAGTGATGCTACTTATGAAGGTGAAATCAGAAGTGACACACAGACAGCTCAGTTTGTGGTTTTCTGTAAATTCTTACCCAATTAGATGCATGGTGAAGTATTCTGGTGTGATTAAAGCTGAAAAAGAACTGAGACCAGACACTGTTTCCCCAAAAACATGACATCTCCTCAAAGCAAATCAGCAGATGATCCACACTGGGGCTGAGCCGCAGCTTTAGCCAAAGAGAAGCGTCTTTTCTCCTCATGGCTTCATTTCTACACTCTGCTCCTGAAAACACATCTATAACAACAACAACAACAACAATAATAATAATAATAATAATAATAATAATAATAATAATAATAATTCCGTATGAGTTAATTGTATTTCATAATTGTTTTAATCTAGCAATAAGAATCTGATTTCCAATATCCTGTTTTCTCTCTCTCTCTCACACACACACACACACACACACACACACACAACCTCTACTACACTCATGCTTCAATATAAATAAATTGCATAAATAATAAACTAGTTCGTTTAAAATTCGTGTCGAGCCCCACAGCTGGATAATGAGTGTGAGTGGGGTGCTTAAACTTTTGGACAACACCCAGTGTGTATGTCAGTGACAGAGCAAATTACAGCTCATTAACACTCCAGTGCATATGAATGTGATGGAGGGTCACATCGTCATGGAGACGCAGGTTTAATTAGCCGCCCCTTAACCACCCGACAGAGGTTAATTAGCTCATTGAAGCAGGTGGAGGGAATAAAGCCAGCTTCAACACACACACACACACACACACACACCTCTCTCCAAAATCTCTCTCACTCACACATCTACAAAAATCTCACTCCCTCACTCTTGTGCTCCCTCTGTCACCCATACACACCTCTCCAAAATCTCACACAAACTTCTTAAATCTCACACACGCTTCACATTACCATGGTGCAAGTACGTGTGTGTGTGTGTGTGTGTGTGTGTGTTACACCTGGTATTTGCCAAACCTCACAAAATTAACCATTTAACATATTAACTAAATAAGCCTGGCTAAGGGGCGTGGCATGTGAATTGGGTGTGGTCTATGAAGGGACAGGGCTGGAGAGGTCCTCACAATGTTTTATTTCTCAGGTAAATTCAGAATATAAGGAACAGAAACAGTAAAACATTGTGTAGGTGTTTACAGAGATTACACACACATCAGCCAAGTCCGAGCGGCGAAAGCAGACAACAAACAAACAGTATCAATAACATATTCTATACTCCTGAACGCCACAGTGCAGGCTGTAGTGCATTATGGGAGATTTCTATATTTGCAGCACCTCTGAAGTGAATGTTAAAATAAAATGTATTTATTTATCCATCTCCGTGATTTATGCAGGTGAGCGGCGCTCAGATTAAAAAGCGTTCCTCTGCTAAAGAACCCTTATAATCAATCACTCTGGAATGTTCCGAGTGCACTCCATCATCAGGTTTGAAGTGCACTTGGATCAGTATCATGCAGGCAGGTTTCGAGTGCACTTACTTCTAGGGAAAGTGTTCACACACTCCGCTTTCCCTGCGAGAGCCATGTGAGAAAGCTGGGATTTAGATCAACAACACTGCAATCACCTCAGCACTTTACCTGTCAATCTGTTTGAGTGACAGGTGAGTCTGGGGCAGCCTGGGCAAGGCTTTAATCAGATAAGAACAACCAATCACAGAGTCGATCAGGAGCCTCTCGGGTGAGGTGCAGGTTTGAATGACGCAAGGATTTTTTTTTCATGTTTTTGGATTTTCTTGTGAACTTTATGAAAAATTAGTTAATTAACTCATCTAAAATCATAATCAATTTAAGTTTGCAATTTGATATCATAAGCAAGCTGTGTTATATATATGTTGTATATGCTTATATAATCACATATACCGTGTCTTGCAAAAGTATTCATCCCCCTTGGTGTTGTCCTGTTTTGTTGCATTACAAGCTGGAATTAAAATGGATTTTTGGAGGGTTAGCACCATTTGATTTACACAACATGCCTACCACTTTAAAGGTCAAAATTGTTGTTTTATTGTGACTCAAACAATAAGATGAAAAAACAGAAATCTGGAGTGTGCATAAGTATCCCCCCCCCCAAGTCAATACTTTGTAGAGCAACCTTTTGCTGCAATTACATCTGCAAGTCTCTTGGGGGTATGTCTATATTAGCTTAGCACATCTAACCAATGGGATTTTTGCCCATTCCTCAAGGCAAACTGCTCCAACTCCTTCAAGTTAGATCGGTTGTGTTGGTGTACAGCAATCTTCAAGTTATTCCACAGATTCTCCATTGCATTAAGGCCTGGGCTTTGATTAGGCCATTCCAAAACATTTAAATGTTTCCCTTTAAACCACTCCATTGTAGCTTTAGCAGTATGTTTTGGGTCATTGTCCTGCTGGAACGTGAACCTTCATCCCAGTCTCAAACCTCTGGCCGACTCAAGCAGGTTTTCCACCAGAACTGCCCTGTATCCATCTTTCCTTCAGTCCTGACCAGCTTCCTGTCCCTACACATGAAAAATATCTCCACAGTATGATGCTGCCACCTCCATGCCTCACTGTAGGAATGGTGTTGTCAGGGTGTTGGGTTTGCACCACACATGGCGTTTCCTATGATGGCCAAAAAAGTTCAGTTTTAGTCTCATTTGACCAGAGAATCTTCTTCCATGTGTTTGGGGAGTCTGCCACATGCTGTTGGGCAAACTCCGAATGTGTTTTCTTAAGCAACAGCTTTTTTCTGGCCACACTTCCATAAAGCCCCACTCTGTGGAATGTATGGCTTAAAGTGGTCCTATGGACAGATACTCCCATCTCCGCTGTGGATCTTTGCAGCTCCTTCAGTGTTATCTTTGGTGTCTTTGTTGCATCTCTGATTAATGCCCTCCTTGTCCGGTCTATGAGTTTTGGTGGGTGGCCTTCTCTTGTCAGGTTTGTAGTGGTGCCATATTCTTTCCATTTTGCTGTAATGGATTTAATGGTGCTCCCTGGGATATTCAACATTTGGGATATTTTTATAACCCAACTCTGATCTATACTTCTCCACAACTTTGTCTCTGACCTGTTTGGAGGCTCCTTGGGTTACATGTCGCTTGCTTAGTCGTGTTGCAGAGTCTGGGTCCTTCCAGAACAGGTTGATTTTATATAGACATCATGTGACAGATCATGTGACACTTTGATTGCACACAGGTGGATCATAATCAACTAATTATGTGACTTATGAAGTGAATTGGTTGGATCAGCTCTTATTTAGGGGTTTCATATGAAAGGGGGTGAATAACTTTGCACACTCCAGATTTCTGTTTTTTTCATCTTAATTATTGTTTGTGTCACAATAAAGAAAAAAAAATTGCACTTTTCAAGTGGTAGGCATGTTGTGTAAATCAAATGGTGCTACACTGTAAATGCAAATATTCAAATTAATTAGAAATGATTAGTGAATCAAACTTAGAAATCATCAACCTGTTGTCAACACTAATATTAAATAAATAACTGCTAATTTCAAGTTGGAGAACACGCTTAACTTAGTGTACTCCACTTCAGTTAAATTAGAAAATATAATTTATTGTCCCAGAGTCCTTTGGGCGTTGTGTTTAGACATGCGCAGACCTGCCCCATCTACGCGCGGTCTTTTCAGCACATGCACCAGGATTAACAAAAGTGGAACATGTTTCCAGAGCCTTAAATGATGCGTTGTTTAGCATTTAAAATAAATGTTAATTGCAAAGTAAATCCAATGTGTTCACCATTCATTTGTTTGGGGGCTCATTACCTTGTATTGTGTGTGTTTTTTTTTTTTTTTATTAAATTAGCATGTGTCCTATTGTCTTTCGCAAAACTCTTTGGTCAAGAAAATTAAAGTTAAATTGGCCTCAATATGAAGGATGAGTAAAACTAGAGAATTAAGCTTTCACAATTCATGAATATTAAGTTAAATTTATGAAGAAATATATCTGAAAGCCATTGATTTGAGTACTGTAAACTTAAAATAAATAAGCTAATGTAATCAAAATTATATAAGATGAGTACTGCAAACTCACAATAAATAAGTTAATGTAATCAAACTAATCTAAGTTAATTTGAGTACTGCAAACTCACAATAAATAAGTTAATGTAATCAAACTAATCTAAGTTAATTTGAGTACTGCAAACTCACAAAAAATAAGTTAACCCAATCTAATTTATCTAAATCAACATAAATGACTTTTTTTGAGGCAACGACTTTGCATATTTTTTTTAAGTAAAGTCAACTTATTATATTTTACAGTGTAACCCTCCGAAAATCCATTTTAATTCCAGCTTGTGATGCGCCAAAATAGGACAAACACCAAGGGGGATGAATACTTTTGCAAGACAATGTGTGTGTGATTTATAAAACACACACACACAGTACAACTCTATAAAAATATACTTTGTTTATATGCATAAATTAACAGGTGACCCCACCCCATTGCTCCAGCTTGTGTGACTGAACCTAGCATCTCTTTCTGAGTTTCAGATGTGTGTGTGTGTGTGTGTGTGTGTGTGTGTGTGTGTGTTACCTCAGTGACACACAGCCAGAGGAGATTTACAGATTTATTGATCGCTTTTATGATGCACGAGTCCCAGTACAGTGTCTCTCTCTCTCTCTCTCTCTCTCTCTCTCTCTCTCTCGTTCTCTCACACACACAGACACAGGCCATGGCCAAAATCATAAACACACACGTAAAGCTGTCCAGAGCAGAGCTGAGAGACATTGCCACAAATCTGAGCTTTAAATCTCACATACGCACTATGTCATGCCATCTTTCTCCTCACCATTCAGTCTACACACTATCACTACACACACACACACACACACACACACACACACACACACACACACACACACACACACATAACTACACACAGGCTTATTCACCTCTCCCCCACACCTCCTGAACAAAGTGTATTGAATATTAATCTTGCTGTGTTCACAGATGTGTGATTGAGTTTGTTTTACTGCCTGCTTTCAATAAAGTCCCCCCCCCCACACACACACACAGAGCTTACAGCAATAAATTAAATTACAATAATTTGGAAAAGAGAGAAGTGATGTGACAAATGATCTTTTAAGCAGAGACACAGAATCAGACTGAGCTTAGAGATGATGACGATGATCCTGAATCACTGTGTGACAACTTAGTGTGTGTGTGTGTGTGTGTGTGTACTGAGCTTCAGTAGTGAAATGAAGGAGAAGAGAAGAATATTGAAAAAGGGAGGCTCTCACCTGATTATGTTCCTCTCCTCACTCCACTACTGCAGCATGCGCACTGAGTGGGGAATTAAACACACACACTTTACTGCTCATAAAGACTCTTTAACACACTCTTTAACACACACTCTGGAGCTTTTTACCGGACCTCTGCACCATACACACATTCATCCTGGGCTGGAGTGGTTCAGGTTTGTTTGTTTGTTTTTGTTTGTTTGTTTGTTTGTTTGTTTGTTTGTAAAGTTACGTCCTTCAACCCTGCAACACTTAATTACTGTTTTATTACGTCATGTCGACTTCCGCTTCCAAACCGGACGTATAAATAAAATCCATTTTAAATGAAAGCTGAACATGTTCAACACCTTAAAGTGAGTGTAACCGAGTTATTACTGTACAGATTTCATAATATTTAATTGAAAACATCCAGACCAGCTGCAGAATGGGTAATATCCTGTGTAATATGGTTTAAAATTATTTCAGATAGATACCATAGATAGATAGATAGATAGATAGATAGATAGATAGATAGATAGATAGATAGATAGATAGATAGATAGATAGATAGATAGATTCTTAGATTTTAGTTTTGATAAAAAGCATTCCATTATTGGTAATAATTTCCCCACTTTCCATCAGAAGAAAAATAAATCCTTTTCTGTTCTACATCACTTTACAGTCAGTGAAGGAATGTTTTCTCAGAACACTTCAGGAATTTTCAGCATTTCATTTCAAGCTAAATGCTGCTTTAGTGTAAATAAGACTTTTATTATTCACACACTCTTCATAATAGGGCGGCACGGTGGTGTAGTGGTTAGCGCTGTTGCCTCACAGCAAGAAGGTCCGGGTTCGAGCCCCGTGGCCAGCGAGGGCCTTTCTGTGCGGAGTTTGCATGTTCTCCCCGTGTCCGCGTGGGTTTCCTCCGGGTGCTCCAGTTTCCCCCACAGTCCAAAGACATGCAGGTTAGGTTAACTGGTGACTCTAAATTGACCGTAGGTGTGAATGTGAGTGTGAATGGTTGTCTGTGTCTATGTGTCAGCCCTGTGATGACCTGGCGACTTGTCCAGGGTGTACCCCGCCTTTCACCCGTAGTCAGCTGGGATAGGCTCCAGCTTGCCTGCGACCCTGTAGAACAGGATAAAGCGGCTAGAGATAATGAGATGAGATGAGACACTCTTCATAGATCTTCAGTTGTAATTAACAATAACAAAATGAGCATGTTAAGTGCTTCCCTGAAATATTTATGATTATATATTATGGATATATATGAAATAGTTTTGTTTTATGATTAGATATTAGGAATATTTTATTAAAATATTAGTAGTTACATTTTAGAGTTCTAGTTTTGCCTGAGAATGAATGAATAAATGAATAAGCAAAAACTAATAAATAAACTTTTTTAAATAAATGTATAGTCATCCATCCATTATCTGTAGCCATTTATCCTGTTCTACAGGGTCGCAGGCAAGCTGGAGCCTATCCCAGCTGACTATGGGTGAGAGGCGGGGTACACCCTGGACAAGTCACCAGGTTATTGCAGGGCTGACACAGAGACAAACAACCATTCACACTCACAGCTACGGTCAATTTAGAGCCACCAATTTTCCTAACCTGCATGTCTTTGGACTGTGGGGGAAACCGGAGCACCCGGAGGAAACCCAAGCAGACACGGGAAGAACATGCAAACTCCGCACAGAAAGACCCTCATCGGCCACTGGGCTCGAACCCAGAACCTTCTTGCTGTGAGGCAACAGTGCTAACCACTACACCACCGTGCTGTCCCTGTATAGTCATTGTTGTTAATAATAATAATAATAATAATAATAATGTTGTGACACAGAAACACACAGTCTGTTAGAATCCCAGCAGTGTGGTGTCCAGGATCTCAGACAGTGTGAGGAAGATCAGATTCAGTAAACACACAGAGTAAAACCTTTAACACACAAACCCCTGGAAACTTTTGCACTACATCACGTCATAGTGCACACTGTTACATGTGAGTTCAAAGTCAGCTATTTGAGATGCAGCTCATTTTCTCTGGTTTCTGTCACATCAGCATTAAAAGTCACCAAAAACCCAGCAACCGGCCCCACTTCATTAAAACAACTACACACACACACACACACACACACACACACACACACACACACACACACAAGGCCATGCCATATTTATTATCTGAGCACGAATTTCTTTAAAACATGTCAGCTTTTGCTCGTTGTACAAAATTCACTCTGTGTGTGTGTGTGTGTGTGTGTGTGTGTGTGTGTGTGTGTGTGTGTGTGTGTGTGTGTGTGTGTGTGAGTGAGTGAGAGAGAGAGAGAGAGAGAGAGAGAGAGATGGCATCTGATGGAGATTCGCTGACTGCAGACGACCGGAGTGTGACCTCCTACAGTCATCCTGTCACTCTATCAGAGGAGGAAAAAGAGGTAAAGAGAGAAGATGAGTTAAATTATCTTCTCTCTCTCTCTCTCTCTCTCTCTCTCTCTCTCTCACAGTCTGTTCATGCTTATATCAGCCTCTGTTTCAATCTCAGAGATTTAATCACACACACACACACACACACACTGATTGGTGATGATGTATGCATGTGGAGAATCAGCTTCGTGCTTTTATCCTCCGGATGCCTGACATGCAGTGAGACAGAGAGCAGGTGAACTCCAGAGAGAGAGAGAGAGAGAGAGAGAGAGAGAGACGCTAGGTGGCGCTGTTGCTCATAGAAATTTGAATGGTGACCACAAAACTAGTGAAACTGCAGCCTGTTTTGATCACAGATAGATAGATAGATAGATAGATAGATAGATAGATAGATAGATAGATAGATAGATAGATAGATAGATAGATAGATAGATAGAATGCAGAACTTGTCTCATAATATACTACAAAGATAATGAAATAGGATTTAATTCCAATTAAGGGCTCTATTATCTATATACATGCCGAAAATACACTCTGTATATATACATTCTGGATATGCACTCTGTATATACACTCTGTGTAGTGGTTAGCACTATCGCCTCACAGAAAGAAGGTCCTGGGTTTGAGCCCACCAGCTGACAGGGGCCTTTCTGTGTGGAGTTTGCATGTTATCCCCGTGTCTGTGTGGGTTTCCTCTGGGTACTCCAGTTTCCCTCACAGTTCAAAGACATGCAGGTTAGGTTAATTGGTCACTTGAAATTGACTTTAGGTGTGAATGTGAGTGTGAATGGTTGTTTGTCTGCGATGACCTGGCAACTTGTCCAAGCTGTACCCTGTCTCTCGCATATAGTCAGCTGGGATAGGCTCCAGCTTGCCTGCGACCCTGGACAGGAAAAGCGTCTACAGATAATGGATGGATGGATGGTAAATACAATATATATGCAGGCTGTATATGCACTCTATATACACACTCTGCATATACACTCTATACATGCATTCTGTATATACACTCTATATACACACACTGTATATACACTCCATATACAGTCTATATATACACTTTGTATACACACTGTATATCCACTCTGTATATACACTCTATATATACTTTTTATATATGCACTCTATATACACACTACGTACACTCTGTATATGTACTCTATATATGCACTTTGTATATACTCTCTCTCTCTCTCTCTCTCTCTCTCTCTCTATATATATATATATATATATATATATATATATATATATATATATATATATGCACTCTATATACACACTATATGCACTCAAAAAACACTCTATATATATACACACTCTGTATATACACTATATCACTGCATCACATACAGGCATGCTTCTGTATTGGAAATCACAAAATGGGCTCAGGAATATTTCCAGAGAACATTATCTGTGAACACAATTCACTGTGCCATCCGCTGTTGCCAGCTAAAACTCTATAGTTCAAAGAAGAGGCCGCATCTAAACATGATCCAGAAGCGCAGACGTCTTCTCTGGGCCAAGGCTCATTTAAAATGGACTGTGGCAAAGTGGAAAACTGTTCTGTGGTCAGACAAGTCAAAATTTGAAGTTCTTTATGGAAATCAGGGACGCCGTGTCATTCGGACTAAAGAGGAGAAGGATGACCCAAGTTGTTATCAGTGCTCAGTTCAGAAGCCTGCATCTCTGATGGTATGGGGTTGCATTAGTGCGTGTGGCATGGGCAGCTTACACATCTGGAAAGACACCATCAATGCTGAAAGGTATATCCAGGTTCTAGAGCAACATATGCTCCCATCCAGATGACGTCTCTTTCAGGGAAGACCTTGCATTTTCCAACATGACAATGCCAAACCACATACTGCATCAATTACAGCATCATGGCTGCATAGAAGAAGGGTCCAGGTACTGAACTGGCCAGGCTGCAGTCCAGATCTTTCACCCATAGAAAACATTTGGCGCATCATAAAACAGAAGATACGACAAAAAAGACCTAAGACAGTTGAGCAACTAGAATCCTACATTAGACAAGAATGGGTTAACATTCCTATCCCTAAACTTGAGCAACTTGTCTCCTCAGTCCCCAGACGTTTACAGACTGTTGTAAAGAGAAAAGGGGATGTCTCACAGTGGTAAACATGGCCTTGTCCCAACTTTTTTGAGATGTGTTGTTGTCATGAAATTTAAAATCACCAAATTTTTCTCTTTAAATTATACATTTTCTCAGTTTAAACATTTGATATGTCATCTATGTACTATTCTGAATAAAATATGGAATTTTGAAACTTCCACATCATTGCATTCCGTTTTTATTTACAATTTGTACTTTGTCCCAACTTTTTTGGAATTGGGGTTGTATACACTCTATATACACTCTGTATATATGGAGTGTATATATACAATCTATATACACTCTATATACCCATTCTGTATAAACTCTGTATATGCACTCCATATATACACTCTGTATATACACTGTATATACACTTTATATAAACTCTGTATATATGCTCCGTATTTACACTCTATATGCACTCTGTATATACACTCCATATATACACTCTGTATAAACTCTTTATATGCACTCCATATATATACTCTATATATACACTCTGTATACACACTTTGTATATACTCTCTCTCTCTCTCTCTCTCTCTCTCTCTCTCTCTCTCTCTATATATATATATATATATATATATATATATATATATATATATATATATATATATGTATATATATATATATATTCTCTATATATGCACTTTATACACACACTCTGTATATGCATTCTATATACATTCTACATATGCACTCTGTATATACACTCTATATACACTATGTATATACACCCTGTATATGCACTCTATATGCATGCTATATAAACTCTGTATCTGCACTTTATATATGCACTCTGTATATACACTCTCTATTTACACTCTACTGCTCTATGTCTGTGAAACTTGAATGGTCTATTAGTGTCACACAAAAATGCTGAATCACTTCCACACTACCTGCCTCAGAAAACTTCTTGGCATAAAGTGGCAAGAGAAAATACCAGACACGGAGGTCTTAACCCGTGCCGGGCTGTCTAGCATCCAAACCATCTTGATGCAGTCAGAGCTTCGTTGGGCAGGACATATAGTTCACATGCCAGACCACCGGCTCCCAAGGATGCTACTGTATGGCTAACTATAAGAGGGTAAGTGCTCTCGCGGAGGTCAGAGAAAATGCTTCAAAGACACACACTCAAAGTGTTGCTGAAGGCCTTCGGCATCAACCCCCTTTTATGGGAGCAGGCTGCTCAAGACAGAGGAAAGTGGCGTTCTGCCATTCACAAAGGGGCAAATTCCTGTGAAGCCAGCAGGATTGCTGCAGCTGAGCACCGTCGGCAGGCCTGCAAAATCTGTGCCGACAGATCCCCGATGGCCGCCACCATTCCCTGTCCGCACTGCCAGAAAACATTCCGTGCATGGATTGGCTTGACAAGTCCCCTTCACACTCACAGACCCCGCCCCCATGTCTAGGATGACTAAATGGTCTTTGTCGCCTCGACAGATGAAACAACATGCACTCTGTATATGCTCTATATGTATATACAATCTATATATACACTCCGTGTATACACTCTATATATACACTCTGTCACCTCTGTATGCGTTGGTGCTCAGAGCTCACAGTACACGTCTCAGACAGCAACCCAGACGCTGCACCACACTCAAACTTATTGGGACTAATTGCCATGCACCTGTTCCTGATCAGAGCAATAAACACTGTCAGCAACACACAGACTTTGTGAAGTATTTGCGCTGTACCCTGTGTCTGATGTTACCAAGCCTTTCCTGTATTGTTCTGCGAATCTGGTTTCGACTGTTTCTGTTTTCCTGACCACGGTTTGTCTGAACCTCTCTTGTACCACTCACTGGGGGCAGCCATGGCCTGAAGGTTGTGCTGAAGTGCCCTTGAGCAAGTCACCTAACCCCCAACTGCTCCCTGGACGATGTAGCATAGCTGTCCACTGCTCTGGCTATGTGTGTGTGTGTGCTCATTGCTTACTTGTGTGTGCTCACTGTTTCAGATGGGTTAAATGCAGACGAGGAAATTCACTGTGCTTGAGTGCACGTGTGACAAATAAAGGCTTCTTCTTCATATCCTGTTTGTGCCTCGCCTGAATTCGGCCTCTTCCTGTTAATAGAGTGAAGCCAGTGTGCTTTAATAAAACTCCCCAAAAAGTGTAATTTTGGGAGCTGTGTATGATGGAATCAAGAAGATTTGGTACCAAAAGAACATGTGGGATATGAGAATGACAGTTCAAGCCTTGCTGTTGTTAAGACGCATTGTACACAATCCCAAGAAAGCATTTTTCAAAGCAAAATGGCTGAGTTTTCCTGCAATTTTTATGTGTTTGGGGTTGAGAATTCAGTGTAATTTTGGAATCGTTATTAGAAGTAGAAAGCTGAAAATTCGCAAACAGTATAAATCATATGAGAACTCTTGTGTATTTGTTTGGAAGAGAACTTTAGCTTGTATGAAGTTAAAACTTAGTGATTTATTTTATATATGAGTATAATTAAAAACAGCATTACATAATGCATGTTTTTGTTATTTTGCTTGAAATCTTTCATTCTCGAGTTCCATATTTTCCAGTTTGGGTCTATATTGTTAAGCATAATAGTCAAAGTGTAAAATGTATTCAAAAATTGAAGAAAATGTATGCATTTTTTAAAAAAATAGCGAGTAAAAGTTCTGTTGGTGAGCGGCTTTCATGTTACGCGTTACATCAGAATTTAGCTCAAATTTCCAAAAACTAAAATCGCTAAAAAATACACATTGGTTGTAGACCAATAGAAGTAGTTTTCCCTTCTATGAACCTGTGTGAGCAGTACTGATTTTATCGCCCTCTTCGTTGTTACATATTTTAACAATATATACACAGGATACATCTTGTATATAACCACTACACCACCATACCGGATTATCTATTATATTATTCATTTTAACTAATATGGGGGCAGCACAGTGGTGTAGTAGTTAGCACTGTCGCCTCACAGCAAGAAGGTCCTGGGTTTGAGCCCCGTGGCCGGCGAGGGCCTTTCTGTGTGGAGTTTGCATGTTCTCCCCGTGTCCGCGTGGGTTTCCTCCGGGTGCTCCCGTTTCCCCCACAGTCCAAAGACATGCAGGTTAGGTTAACTGGTGACTCTAAATTGACTGTAGGTGTGAATGTGAGTGTGAATGGTTGTTTGTCTCTATGTGTCAGCCCTGTGATGACCTGGCGACTTGTCCAGGGTGTACCCCCCCTGTCGCCCATAGTCAGCTGGGATAGGCTCCAGCTTGCCTGCGACCCTGTAGAACAGGATAAGCGGCTACAGATAATGGATGGATGGATGTTACACCTTTGTACCCCTGGATCCTGCAACTGATCTATATGTACAGTCAATAGACCCCTTCGCAGTAAACGTCATTCATACGTAAGAGGAAATTGCGCGCGCAGCCTGGACCCAAAAAAGACTCAGCGACGGTAGAGATGAGAAGAAATATTTGGAAGAAATGCCTAGTTGTTGTGTTGTCGGGTGTCAGAATCGTAGCAGTGATGGGGTTAAAATGTACAGAATTCCAGCAGGATCTCACCCATTCCAAAAAAATCGCCGACGTCTATGGCTACAAGCCATCAAACGTGTAGACTGGGATGAAAGCACCATCAAAAATGTGCGGGTTTGCAGCGCCCACTTCATCACAGGTAAGATCAGGCTATTTATTAAATCTTTCTTTTTTTATTCTTTCTAGTCTTCGTTTATTGATGTAGCAAAATACTTTGGTAACGTTTGTCTGATTAGCTGGGTCATAGTTACACAATGTAATGAATATTGTTAGCATGTTAGCTTAGCTTTGCATGCAATTTTGTTTTTAGGAGATTACTTACCCTGCCATACATGTGCAATTGGCTGTCAAAACGTAGCCTTCCAGCTTGTTGTATACCACCCAGGCTTCATACATAGCAACCTTCTGACCTTGACGCTGACTTGGTAAGATTTTTGACTTCAGAGCACAGAAGTTTTCATCAATTTCAGTGTAAAACACGTTCTGTACATGCCCGCACATAACATAATCATATGCGTCTAAAGGCTTGTAGGCACGAAGTTTTTTGTGGGTGTACACTGAAGTCTTGTCAATAAGGTATGAGTATATATCTGGCCATTGTATACCAGGGAACTTACTAACATCGTCCGTCCACTCTTTAATTAAATACGGATCCGGTAGGCGATGTCCACTTGTTAGAGTTAACTTATTTATGTAGCATTCTCGATCTTGTAACGACAATTGTTTTGCATAATCTGACAGCTCATAATGCCAGTCTATGGGCAGCGCCATTGTTTCTGAGTCCAGGCTGCGCGCGCATCCTGGCAATGGTTGGTTTGTTTATAAACATGCGAAGGGGTCTATATGTGTGCCCTGTACCCTGTATAGTGCATTACATGTCGGAAGGCTGCACTTGATGTAGTGCACTCTTCTCAAATTGGCATGCAATTAGGAATTCAGCTCTCTACTCCTTTTATTTTAGTTCTATATGGGGGACACTGGGCGGCACGGTGGTGTAGTGGTTAGCGCTGTCGCCTCACAGCAAGAAGGTCCGGGTTCGAGCCCCGTGACTGGCGAGGGCCTTTCTGTGCAGAGTTTGCATGTTCTCCCCGTGTCCGTGTGGGTTTCCTCCGGGTGCTCCGGTTTCCCCCACAGTCCAAAGACATGCAGGTTAGGTTAACTGGTGGCTCTAAATTGACCGTAGGTGTGAATGGTTGTCTGTGTCTATGTGTCAGCCCTGTGATGACCTGGCGACTTGTCCAGGGTGTACCCCGCCTTTCGCCCGTAGTCAGCTGGGATAGGCTCCTGCGACCCTGTAGAACAGGATAAAGCGGCTAGAGATAATGAGATGAGATGAGATGAGATAATAAGTGCACTTGACACGTCATAAAAGATTGCTTTTTGTGGACACTTCATGTTGGGACTCTTGCTTGCTCCTGCTCCTGTTCGTCCGCTAGAGGGCAGATGAGGCTCGGAGACGGATTACAGCTCCACACACACGCACGCACGGTTAGACGGATGGAGTGAGATGGGTGTGAGACTTGTTAACTGGAGGTTAACACACACACACACACACACACGGGGCCTATATCTGTTCTCCAAAAATGAAGACAATAAAAATGCCTCGTATTTTACCGGATGTCTCTCTCTCTCTCTCTCTCTCTCTCTCTCCCTCCCCCCTCCGCGCGCGCGCGTGTGCGCTCCTCGCACCGTGCGCTGCATACTAAACAGCCGAGCTGTTCCGCGCGCGCCGTTCCTCTCTCCTCCTCTCCTCCTCTCTTCATTCCACGCTTATTGCCTTTGAAAAAAAATAAACCTTAGACCAAATATTTCTCCATTAAAACAGTGTGTAAATTATTTTGGCTGTCATTAAATCAGAAGTCACAGTGGTGCAGGGTGCGCGCGCTCGGGTGGGGCCCAAACTATGCATTTGGAAAGAGAAATGCTCTTAATGTTGTGTGCATTGCGTGTGTGTTAAACTGTCAGACTTTCATTCTTTCTTCTTCTTCTTTTTTTTCTGGTAAAAATTGGGGATTCATTCTCTGGTCTGTGTGGAGTGAAGGGTTGCCAGATATTTATCCTCTCCCCTGATAAAGCCCTGGCAGACTGGTTGAACATGAGCACTGACAGAACAGGAGCCTTACAGGGACCCATATCAGTCCCTTGAAGGACCTGTGAGTGCATCGACCCTGCATGGTTCTGAAGACCCTGTTTACTGAGTTTATATGAAAAGTTAGTGGTGATGGAGTGTCCCTCCGTCTCAGTGTTTCAGGAGCCTTTTCTCAGGAGTTTCAGGAAATAAAGCATCACTCTGGGAGGAAATAGGACTTAAAAATAAATACAAGTTAGACTGTCATTTTTCATGCACTTTAATCATTTTGTAAGCTATCATTCATGTCATTAAACTCATTTCGTCCGAACTTGATTTCAACAACAACAACAACAACAACAACACATAATAACTCGACATTCCCAAATTGGCAACTCTTGAGTTCTGGAAGCGGCTCTCTGGATGATTTCTGATTGACATGCAGGCTGTCCAATCAGCATGCGATCTGCTTCGGGTGTCAACCTTCTTATTGGTTGGTGTGGGCGGGGTTCTGTGTGCAAAAAGGGAAGAGAAGTCGCGGCGGAGCTCAGAGCTCAGAGAGCGCAGCACAGAGAGAGAGAGAGAGAGAGGTTTACTTATCAGTTACAGAGTAGTAAAGAAGGAGAGAGAGAGAGAGAGAGAGAGAGAACAGAAAAGAAATAACCAGGGATATTAATAAGAATGAAAAGAGAGAAAATAATGTCAGGTTTGGATTTATCCTGTATTAGAGAAATAAATAAATAAAGAAAAGAAGACTGAGAGAAGAAACCCAGAAGCCCGCTTGCCGGATTGTCTATATTTCCTCTCTGTGGAGTTTACACACGCACTGACGAGGAGTTTGTGTTGTTTTTGTCTTGTTTGTGTTATGCACCTGTTATACGCGCTTATAACGGATATGCGCACTGCACGCGCTGTGAGCGGGACGCGGTGTGGAGCTCTGGGCGCGCGCTGGAGCATTCTGCATATTTGTAAAAGAGAAAAAGGAGAGAGAGAGAGAGAGAGAGAGAGAGAGTGGGATGAATAATTAACTGAAAAAACACGGTGTTTATTATTTTTTTTAAATATAACTTTTTTGGGAACCATGAGAATGATTTGGTTATTAATGTCACTTTTGGCTGGAACACATGCGCAGTTGCGCTACACGGTGCCGGAGGAGCAGGAACGCGGCACAGTGGTGGGTAATGTGGCTGAGGATCTGGGCTTAGATGTCACCAAGCTGTCTGCACGCCGTTTCCAGACGGTGCCGGTCCCAAGCTCGCCACGTACATCTCCACCTCCAGCACTACTTGAGGTGGACCTGGAGAGCGGAGCGCTGGTGGTGCGTGAGCGTGTGGACCGAGAAGAGCTGTGTGGCAGGAATACACCATGCCTCTTACATCTGGAGATGTTCCTTGAGGAGCCGCTTGAGCTTTTCCGTGTAGAGACAGAAGTGCTGGATGTGAATGACAATGCACCCCATTTTCCACGTGCTGACATTGCCGTGGAGATCAGTGAGAGTGCCACGCCAGGAACACGCTTCCCTGTAGACGGTGCCTTCGACCCAGATGTGGGCACAAACTCGCTGAGTGCATACGCTATCACAAGCAATGAGCACTTCCGCCTGGACGTACAGACACAAGGTGACGGGAGCAGGTACGCGGAGTTGGTGCTTGAAAAACCACTAGATCGTGAGAAGCAGGCAGTGCACCGATATGTGCTCACAGCCGTAGACGGAGGACAGCCTCAGCGGACTGGAACCGCGCTCCTGGTGGTTACCGTGCTGGATTCAAATGACAATCCGCCCGTCTTCGACCAGTCTGTGTATTCAGTCACAATGCGGGAGAACTCCCCTGTGGGCACGCTCATCATCCAGCTAAATGCCACTGATGCAGACGAGGGCACTAACGGAGACGTGGTGTACACGCTGAGCAGTCATAACCCACCACATGTACGTGAACTGTTTGCTGTTGATGCACGCACAGGCCGTGTGGAAATCACCGGGGAGGTGGATTACGAGGAGATCAGCACACATCAAATTCACGTCCAGGCCCGAGACATGGGGCCAAACGCAGTCCCTGCACATTGTAAGGTCCTGTTCAAACTTGTAGACGTAAACGATAATGCACCTGAGATCGTATTCAGCACTGTGACGGAGTCTGTTAGCGAGCGTGCGGCTCCCGGCACTGTAGTCGCCATGCTTAGCGTCTCTGACAGAGACTCAGGTGAAAATGGGCGTGTTACCTGTGAGCTACTTGGTGGAGGGGAGAGCGAGGATGCTCCACCCTTCAAGCTCAAGCCTTCCTCGCTGAAGAACTACTACACCGTGGTAACAGATGGAGCACTGGACCGTGAGCACGTGGAGTTATACACGCTTACGGTGGTAGCACGAGATAATGGTACTCCACCACTGACCACGAGCAAGTCCATCCACGTGCGTGTTGCAGACGAGAACGACAACGCACCACGTTTTGCGCAGGCCATCTATGAGGTGCACGTGACTGAGAATAATGTGCCTGGTGCGTATATCTATGCTGTGACTGCAACGGATGTGGATGCTGGTGAGAACGCACGTGTAACTTACTCTATAGAGGAGCGTGAGATCCAGGGCATGTCTGTGCTGACTTATGTGTCCATCAACGCAGAGAACGGCTACGTGTATGCACTACGCAGTTTTGATCATGAGCAAATCAGAGAATTTACCTTTACAGCGCATGCAACAGACTGTGGGACCCCTGAGCTTACAACAAACGCCACTGTCCTGGTGATTGTAGTGGACCAGAATGACAATGCACCATCTGTAATCGCACCACTGGGCAAAAACGGTACAGCAGCACGTGCCCCCTTGCCCCGATCAGCAGAGCCAGGCTATTTGGTGACACGAGTGATCTCGACAGATGCAGACGATGGTGAAAACGCACGTCTCTCATACAGCATTGCACATGGAAATGACTTCGGCCTGTTCCGTATGGACTGGAGGAGTGGTGAATTGCGCACCGCACGCCGAGTGACTGGTGGGAAACGGGACTCATTGCTGCAGTCACAGTTACATCCTCGTGCCTATGAGCTACTGATCGAGGTTAGGGATCATGGACAGCCACCGCTCTCCTGCTCTGCCCGCATTGATGTGGTGCTTGTGGATGGCGCTGCAGTGACCCTGGATGAGGAAGGAGGGGAGAAGGAGGGTAGAAGATCACGTGGCGGGGCTCGAGGTTCAGCCAGGTCTGATGAGGGAGCACCAGAGATGACGCTTGTGCTCCTTGTGGCGCTTGGTTCCGTGTCATCTGTATTTCTACTCGCCATGATAGCGCTGGCTGTGCAGTGCCGCCGGAAGGACAAAAAATTCAGTGCACTTACATGCCTGACAGGAGATTGCTGCTCCTGTTGTAGCTCGTGTTGTGGCCGACGGTCACGTGTACGGCAGAAGAAGCTCACCAAGTCAGATATTGTGCTAGTGCAGAGCAAAACAGCAGCACAGGTGCCTGTCGAGGAATCTGGGACCGGGGGCAGTGGTGCATTCGGCACGCACCTTCATCAGCACCATCACCACTGCTACCAGGTGTGCCTCACTCGCGAGTCTGCCAACACTACTGACCTGATGTTCCTGCAGCCGTGTTGCAGCCCGTCACGCAGCACCACAGACACGGAGCACAACACTGCACGTGGAGCCACCGCTGTCCTTCTTACTGACCAGCAACCGGACATCATATCCAATGGCAGTGTCTTATCCGGAGAAGTAAGTAAAAAAAAAAAAGCTTCTTTCATTCATACCCATTTGATTCTATTTCTATACATGTGCATTTCTAGAATTTCAGTGTGAGAAAGACTATAATATAGACTGTAAATAATACACATTGTTTGTGTTCATAATGAAAGTGAGTTGATTACACAAACGAACTCTGTGTTAAAAGATGAATTAACACCTGCATTATTTAATTAACAGATACAGAGCGTTGAATTAATTCAGAATTAACGACTAGTGTAAAACTGATTGTGTCTAAATTAATAACTAACCTTCACATTGAACTTGCATAGGGTTGAATTAACACCAAAAATTGAAATTTCACACCAAATTTTGCAGTCAAATTAAGTTAAAACAATTGAATTAAAATACTGAATGACATGATGATTAAGATATTAATATAGACACTACTAAAACTCAATACATTGATATGACATTATAGACATTGTGAGACCACTATAGATACTAATGTACAGTGGTGCTTGAAAGTTTGTGCACCCTTTAGAATTTTCTATATTTCTGTATAAATATGACCTAAAACATCAGAGTTTCACACAAGTCCTAAAAGTAAATAAAGAGATCCCAGTTAAACAAATGAGACAAAAAATATTATACTTGATCATTTATTTCTTGAGGAAAATGATCCAATATTACATATCTGTGAGTGGCAAAAATATGTGAACCTTTGCTTTCAGTATCTGGTGTGACCCCCTTGTGCAGCAATAACTGCAACTAAACGTTTCCGGTAGCTGTTGATCAGTCCTGCACACTGGCTTGGAGGAATTTTAGCCCATTCCTCCATACAGAACAGCTTCAACTCTGGGATGTTGGTGGGTTTCCTCACATGAACTGCTCGCGTCAGATCCTTCCACAACATTTCCATTGGATTGGATTGGATTAAGGTCAGGACTTTGACTTGGCCATTCCAAAACATGAACTTTATTCTCCTTTACCATTCTTTGGTAGAACAACTTGTGTGCTTAGGGTCATTGTCTTGCTGCACGACCCACCTTTTCTTGAGATTCAGTTCATGGACAGATGTCCTGACATTTTCCTTTAGAATTCGCTGGTATAATTCAGAATTGATTGTTCCATCAATAATGGCAAGCCGTCCTGGCCCAGATGCAGCAAAACAGGCCCAAACCATAATACTGCCACGATCATGTTTTACAGATGGGATAAGGTTCTTATGCTGGAATGCAGTGTTTTCCTTTCTCCAAACATAACACTTCTCATTTAAACCAAAAAGTTCTATTTTTGTCTCATCCATCCACAGAATATTTTTCCAATAGCCTTCTGGCTTGTCCACATGATCTTTAGCAAACTGTGGGTGGTAGAAAGGGGCAACTGGACTTGCTTGAAGATTAGAATCTTCAAGCAAGTCCAGTTGCCCCTTTCTACCACCCACAGTTTACTATGAACTGGATGATTGAGAATCTTCACAGACAAGATCTTTAGCAAACTGCAGATGAGTAGCAATGTTGTTTTTGGAGAGCAGTGGCTTTCTCCTTGCAACCCTGCCATGCACACCATTGTTGTTCAGTGTTCTCCTGATGGTGGACTCATGAACATTGGCTAACGTTAATGTGATAGAGGCCTTCAGTTGCTTAGAAGTTACCCTGGGGTCCTTTGTGACTTCGCCAACTATTACATGCCTTGCTCTTGGAGTGATCTTTGTTGATTGACCACTCCTGGGGAGGGTAACAATGGTCTTGAATTTCCTCCATTTGTATACAATCTGTCTGACTGTGGATTGGTGGAGTCCATACTCTTTAGTGATGGTTTTGTAACCTTTTCCAGCCTGATGAGCATCAACAACACTTTTTCTGAGGACCTCAGAAATGTTCTTTGTTCGTGCCATGATACACTTCCACAAACATGTGTTGTGAAGATCAGACTTTGATAGATCCCTGTTCTTTAAATAAAACAGGGTGCCCACTCACACCTGATTGTCATCCCATTGATTGAAAACACCTGACTCTAATTTCACCTTCAAATTAACTGCTAATCCTAGAGGTTTACATACTTTTGCCACTCACAGATATGTAATATTGGATCATTTTCCTCAATAAATAAATGACCAAGTATAATATTTTTGTCTCATTTGTTTAACTGGGTTCTTTTTATCTACTTTTAGGACTTTTGTGAAAATCTGATGATGTTTTAGGTCATTTTATGCAGAAATATAGAAAATTCTAAAGGGTTTACAAACTTTCAAGCACCGCTGTATGTGATATGAATATGACTCAATAGATACGAATATGACACTATAGACACCAGTACAACACTGTAGACACAAATATATTGCTATAGACACCAGTGTAACTCTGTAGACATGAATATGACACTATAAACACCAATGTAACACTGTAGACACAAATATGACACTATAGACACCAATGTAACACTGTAGACAGAACTATGACACTATATGCACCAATGTAACACTTTAGCCACAAATATGACACTATAAACACCAGTGTAACTCTGTAGACATGAATATGACACTATAGACACCACTGTAACTCTGTAGACATGAATATGACAGTATAGACACCAATGTAACACTATAGACATGAATATGACACTGTAGACACCAATGTAACACTGTAGACAATGTAAGTCTGTATGACTCTACAGACATTAATATGGAAAGGGAAGTGGTTCAGACATTGGACTCCTGGTTGGATGGTTGAGTTCAAATACCAGCACCAAAAAGCTGCCATTGGTGGGCCCTTTGGCATGACACTATAGACAGTATGCTGATGCTATATACACTACTCAGATGACACGGTGGTGCAATGGCTAACACCATCGCCTCACAGCAAGAATGTTCCGGGTTTGGACCTCATGGCTGATGGGGGTCTTTCTGTGTGGAGTTTGCACGTTCTCCCTGTGTCTGCATGGGTTTCCCCCATAGTCCTAAGAAATGCAGATTAAGTTCAATTGGCTGCTCTAAATGACCCTAACCCATAACTACATCATCGTTTGTTTACCGCAATGCATTATGGGCGATACCCGGGGTGAGCCCTACTGTATTGTTTACTTTCGCCTTTGTTAAACACTGCATTGTTCTGTCTAAATGGTTTTAACCATGGCTAAAGTGAATTGCTGTGTGCCTTACATTATTTATTTATTAGTTTATTTGATGGGGACAGTGCACATTCATGAGCAATAGTATAAAATACATAATGTAAATGTGCCGGAGTTAGCATGATAATTTTCATCCGTAGTCCCTAGGCAGGTAACATAAAACAGAATGAGATACAAATACACATACAACACGACACTAATTAAAGCTAAATGCAACATCACTATTGACAAATCCAGGACAGTAACAGAACCAACAAAAGCAAACAACACAATACACAATTACGCAATACTCAGTACAACAACATGAATAGAAACAAGAACAACAGCAAGGTACATGCTACACAAATCCGGTCTCTGACAGAATAGACTTTAAAAAAAATAAAATAAATAAATTATATAATTACACAAAAAACCCACAGTTAGAAATGGTTACAATTCTGATTTTCCATAAGCCTTTGTTTAAGATGAGGTCTGAATTGGTGATATGTAGGGTACACCCTTATTGTAAGTGGTAAACAGTTCCAAAATTTGTTACCCTTTACTGATTGTACAGTTTATCCAAATGTGGTACGCCTAAATGGTACTATACAGTCCCCTTTAGTAGAGGCCCTTGTGCTACCGCCACTATCAACCCTTTTTAAAAAATCATTTAACGGGGCTGGGGCAAGCCCATGTAAAACCTTATATGTATATAAAGCATGCATACTTAAAATTTGTAAAATTCTCATAGCTCAAAAGATAGTGTCTTTCCAAGATGTTGCAGTGATTAAATGACAGTGCCTTTTTATCAAATATTTTTATGGCTTTTTTAAAGAGTATTTCTATTGGTTTAAGTATTGTTGTACCGGTCAATGACTAATTTGTAAAACAGTACTCAGTATGTGAAAGGACTACTGAGTGTAAAAACATCCTAGCTGCTTTCGTGTTGCAAAATGGCCTGATTTGCCTAAAATTCTGTATGTTCAATTTTACTTTATTTGACACCCTTTTCACATGACTTTTAAAAGTTAGCATGGAGTCCAATGTCACTCCAACTCCAATTACTGTGTCTCCACAACAAAGAGAACACCTAATTTGAGCTTTTATCAGCTGCCAGTCGAGAAGAAGACAGAAATGGATTTTAATCCGCAATGAAAATCTTCACACTGAATCGAAACAGACAAGTGTTTGTAGCTTACATTTCTCTGGTGGGGAAAAAGACGTACTTAAACTGTGACCCAGTAATATTTCCATGGTCTGCAGAATGGCCTTCGGTTATAGAAGATTATAACAATCAACACTGTTCATCGTCTGAAACTAGTAATATTCCAAAGCCTGTAAAACAAAGAAGCATTCTTCAGCCTTTGCCTCTCAATGTGCCAAAGCAGTTGAACGAGCCTGTTGGATTGATAAAACTCCCAAACCATGAAGGGTTCTCTTTGGGGTATGTACAGTGCCTTGAAAAAGTATTCATACCTCTTGAAGTTTTTCACATTTTTCCACCTTACAACCACGAACTTAAAAGTTTTTTATTGAGATTTTATGTGATAGACCAACACAGAGTAGCACATAATTGTGAAGTGAAACGAAAATGATAAATGGTCTTAAAAATTTTAAACAAATAAAAATCTGAAAAATGTTATGTGCATTAGTATTCAGCCCCCCCGCGTCAATACTTTGTAGAGTCACCTTTTGCTGCAATTACAGCTACAAGTCTTTTGTGGTATGTCTCTATCAGCTTTGCACATCTAGACACTGAAATTTTTGCCCGTTCTTCTTTGCAAAATAGCTCAAGCTCAGCCAGATTGGATGGAGAGCATCTGTGAACAATTTTCAAGTCTTGCCACAGATGCTCAATGGGATTTAAGTCTGGACTTTGACTGGGCCATTCTAACACATGAATATTCTTTGATCTAAACCATTCCATTGTAGCTCTGGCTGTATGTTTAGGGTCATTGTCTTGCTGGAAGGTGAATCTCCTTCCCAGTCTCAAGTCTTTTGCAGCCTCCAACAGGTTTTCTTCCAGGATTGCCCTGTATTTAGCTCCATCCATCTTCCCATCAACTCTGACCAGCTTCCCTATCCCTGCTGAAGAAAAGCATCCCCATAGCATGATGCTGCCACCACCATGTTTCACAGTGGGGATGGTGTGTGCAGGGTGATGAGCAGTGTTATTTTTCCGCCACACATAGCGCTTTGCATTTAGGCCAAAAAGTTCAACTTTGGTCTCATCTGACCAAAGCACCTTCTTCCACATGTTTGCTGTGTCCCCTACATGGCTTCTGGCAAACTGCAAACGGGACTTCTTATGCCTGTCTTTCAACAATGGCTTTCTTCTTGCCACTCTTCCAAAAAGGCCAGATTTGTGGAGTGTACGACGTATAGTTGTCCTGTGCACAGATTCTCCCACCTGAGCTGTGGATTTTTGCAGCTCCTCCAGAGTGATCGTGGGCCTCTTGGCTGCTTCTTTGACCAGTGCTCTCCTTGCTCGCTCTGTCAGTTTAGGTGGACGGCCATGTCTTGGTAGGTTTGCAGTTGTGCCATACTTTTTCCATTTTTGAATGATGGATTGAACAGTGCTTCTTGAGATGTTCAGAGCTTGGGATATTTTTTTTTATAACCTAACCCTGCTTTAAACTTCTCCAGAACTTTATCCCTGACCTGTCTGGTGAGTTCTTTGGTCTTCATGATGCTGTTTGTTCTTCAGTGTTCTCTAACAAACCACTGAGGCCTTCACAGAACAAGTGTATTTATGCTGAGAGTAAATTACACACAGTAGGACTCTATTAACTAATTAGATGACTTCTGAAGGCAATTGATTACACTGGATTGTATTCAGAGGTATCAGAGTACAGGGGGCTGAATACTAATGCACACCACATTTTTCAGATTTTTATTTGTTTAAAATTTTGAAGACCATTTATCATTTTCGTTTCACTTCACAATTATGTGCTACTCTGTGTTGGTCTATCACATAAAATCTCAATAAAAAACTTTTAAGTTCGTGGTTGTAAGGTGGAAAAATGTGAAAAACTTCAAGGGGTATGAATACTTTTGCAAGGCACTGTATAATGTTCAGTGTACCTCACTAGCAGCATTTATTAATGCGTCACCATCTGGGTCAGATACATATCGACTTAATCCACTGTTTATTACGTCCTTCATCCTGTAAAACACCAAAAATTAAGTTCAATTCCTGTTCAACAAATAAATCCAGATTAGACTTACAAAATAGTTTATTTCTTAAGATTTGACGAGATGTAGCAAAATGTTTCAAAATTAGGAATGAAATTATTTAGCATACAAATGATTTATGTTGTTTGCACATTTTCGTTGATTAGGCCTATAAAGTTTTGCTCTACCTGGCCGCAGGACCTGGCAACCGGTCTAACATGAATGTAACTTCGCCATGAACACTATAGACATTACAGCCAATTTCAGAGAGGCTACATACAATTCCCGATATTCAGATAGATGTGTTTTCTCGATTAGCTGGTGGAATATGCGTCCTCAGAAATAAGACATTCTGACATTTGATGTTGTTGTTGTACAGTGTTGTAGACTCGGTCTAGACTCTTACCTTCTCACCATTGATTTGGATTCCGATTTTCCATCTGTAAACCCTCTACATGTTATCCACCTCTTTAAATCACCAATTTCATTGTCTTCTATGACAGAGCATGGCAAAATTGCTCCTCTCACATTGCTCTCATGTAAAATGAATCTGACATCTGTCATATTGCTCAACTACCGACCCTGGCTATCCCCCACAATGCATTGCGGTAAACAAGTGACGACATAGTTATGCTTGGGGGCTATTGCCCATAGGTGTGTATGTGTACCCACCATCAGATGAGCGTCTGGGTCCCTCTGGTATGCTATAATCGCCCAGTAGAATTCAAGGAAGCTAGTTGTGAAATTTGGAGAACGGGTTCCTGGATTCAGCTACGGTATGAGGATGGTGACAGACAGACAGCTATAAGTACTGTAACTCGATGACATTATTATGATGCTACAGGCATGAATGCAACTCCTTAAATATTACTATGACATGATAGAAATTAATATAATTCTGCAGAGATTATTATGACACTGTAGATGTTAACATAACTATGTATTCATTAATGTAACATCAGACAATAATGTAACTGTAGAAATTAAAGTAACACTGAAGAAATTGCAGCAACTGTAGACATGAATGAAACTCTGAAGAGGTTAAAGGGGAACTGAAGTCATTTTTAAACTTGCTTTATTTCTTAATTAACGTGTTATTCAATTACGTTTTCGGTTTTATTCACCTTATATAGTGACTCATATTGGCATATTGTATTACACTTATTGGCCTTTTCGTCTTTTAGCCATTTTGAATGTAGTTCGTATGGTCCACGGCAGGTGTCACTTATCTGCGCGATCTTCACGAGACTTGTGCGAGACTTCAAACGTGAAGTGTCAGCACCACCATTTTGAAAACTGTTTACAGAGCGGCCAGATCGCCATATCATTCCAGTTTAGATTAATTTTGACATTTGCCAGCTTCATCAGTGATGGAGATTATTCCATATGACTTCGAACCAATGTGGAGTAGAGGAGAGTTGGAAAGACGACAGGATAAGGACTAGTCCGTCGCACTGGTATTTACGTCATTACTGTCAAACAATTAAAATGTGCCAGATCAGGCTGCTGGTGGGTTTTCAAAATAATCAATCAATACATGCATGTATTTTTGTGATAAATACATATTATACTGAGCGTATTTCCCACATAATCCTCACTAAGGTCTCGGACAGCACTACAAAATGGCGTCCCCACTATATAGTGCCCTGTATAGTGAGTAGTGAGCGATTTCGGACACAGGGAAAACTTCCGGCTTGATTACATCAGCATTCAAAGGAGGGTGCGTGCGTCTTTTGACAACGTTGGCAGATGTTGGTCACTTTGATTTCTGCTGTACATTTTACTTCCATCCTACGAAGTCTCACACAGGTCTCAACAAATCTTGTTTACAGCCATTGCTTTGACATATGGACTGATATATTACATAGCATATTTCAAACACTCATAACTTGCTATAGCAGTGACAAAATATCTGTCAGAAATGCATTCCTATATTTAATAAAATGAGAAATAGAATTTTGATAATAAAAAATTTGCCTTCAGTTCCCCTTTAATGTTCCATGGTAGACTTTAACCCAACTGTGTAGATATTAATGTAATGTACCAAATGTTAATGTAATGTTATTGTTCATATCAAACCGTAAACCTTAATGTAAGACTATGCAAGTTAATGTAAGCCTGTGAACATTAACATAATGTTAGATGTTAATGTAATACTGTATGTATTAATGTAACTCTGTAGACAATAATACAACACTTTACACAAAGTAACAGAGTCGAGATTAATATATCTCTGTATATCTAACAGTACAGATGCTAACATGACTCTGTAGACGTTAATATTTGGAGACATTAAAGTAATTCTGTAGATGTTAATGTAACAGCATAGAGACTGATGTAACACTGTAGATGTTAAAGTAACACTGCAAAAATTAATGTAACAATAGACATGAATGTAACACTTAAGATGTTAATACAACACTGTTGATGTTAATCTAACACTGTAAATGTTAATGTAACACTGTAGACAATAATGTTATGCTGCATACGCTAATGAAACACTGTACGATGGCATATTGGGGCCATTGTGAGTAAATAAACAACAACAACAACAAAAACCCCTCAAAAACAAAACAAAAAAAATGAAGCTGGTGGATTAGGGTAATATTCCAAGAAAAAAAACTCAGAAAAAACTCCTAAAGTCAAAATTTATGAGAAAACAAATCTCTGAAATTAAAAATTCATAGACTTGTGAAAAAAATCTTGGAAAATCCAAGATTAAAAAGTCAGGTTTCTGGGTGCAGTGCATTCTGGGAAATGTAGGTGCAGTTAGATAACTGCTACTAAACCACTTAGTGCTTTATTCTTTTTTAGTATAAATACACAGGTGATGATAGGAGGTTGTACACGCTGATTGGTCAAGAAATTCAAACTATTTCTCGATAATCACCTCGAGCGACTCGGCAAAATGGTGGCCAATCGCTTCGTCACCGTAAGTGAGGAAGAATTACAAATGATGAAAGAAAATGCTTTTCCGAAAAGCACGAAAGATGCTGTGAAATTTGGTCTGAAACTATTCAAAGGTAAGGTAGAATTGTGATTTATTTTATGGATTTCAAAACAAAGTATTTTATGTGACTCGGCGTAGATAACTGACACAAGTCTGTGCCGCACCTTTATTACATTTACATCCTGCTTTTGAAGTTTGAAATAAATTATTTTTAATACAGTTTTTTAATAATCATTATACCAAAACAATTATCCATCTCAGGCTCAGTGAATATCAGTGAATAATAACCTCAACTTCGTCTCAATTATTATTTACCCATATTAAATTCACCTTCAGTGAATAATTGTGAAATATTGTGCAATCGAGGAGAAAAGACTGCATTTCGTATAACTCTTGGCTCAGTCTGTGGCGTGGGTGGGGTAATGACATTGATCCAACCTTGCAAACTGAAGTGACCTGGTTCATTGCCAAATAAACATGATTGAAGGTTTTTTTTTCATAAAATCTTCATAAAAAGACTTTTTAATCTGAGAATTTCTGTGGACCTTTACTTGCAAATTGATAACGTGGTAATTTCAGAGTGTCTGAGTGTTTTCTCATAAATTTCTGACTTTAATCTGAGTTTTTTCTCTCCATCAGCTCCGTATTTTTGTTTATTACTTAAAATGACCCTAATATACCATTAGACAGTGCAGAGTGTCATGTAACACTGTAGATGTTAATGTAATTCTGTTCACATGAAAGTGTGTGTGTGTGTGTGTGTGTGTGTTTAAAGAGTTTAATGATCTTTTTGCTGTTGTATTTGTTCAGATAAAACATCAGAGGACAGAACTCAGTTACCTCGATAGACCACGCCGTGTTAACAGGTAAACAAACACCCACACGAGTTCAAAGTTTTTATGGTGTGAAGTTCAAACTTGTCACATGCCCCTCCATCTGTCTCTTCTCACTGTCTGTGCAGTTCTGTCTTTCAGGAGGATATAGTCAGCTCTAAAGACAGTGGGCATGGAGACAGCGAGCAGGGAGACAGTGACCACGATGCTACAAACCGTCTGCATTCCTCTGGTTAGTATCTTTCCATCACAGTGTGTGTGTGTGTGTGTGTGTGTGTGTCTGTCTGTCTCTCTAAGAATGAAAGTATTCTGACTATATATATATATATATATATATATATATATATATATATATATATATATATATATATGCACATACAACCCCGATTCCAAAAAAGTTGGGACACTGTGTAAAACATAAATAAAAACAGAATATAAAGATTTGCAAATCATGGAAACCCTATATTTCACTGAAAATAGTACAAAGACAACATATCAAATGTTGAAACAGAAATTTTATTGTTTTTTGAAAAATATTTGCTCATTTTGAATTTGATCTCAGTAACATGTTTCAGAAAAGTTGGGTCGGGGCAACAAAAGACTGAAAAAGTTGTGTAATGCTAAAAAAAATTAATTTGGTTAATTGGCAACAGGTCAGTAACATGATTGGGTATAAAAAGAGCATCCCAGAGAGGTGGAGTCTCTCAGAAGTAAAGATGGGGAGGGGTTCATCGCTTTGTGAAAGACTGTGTAGGCAAACAGTGTAACAATTTAAGAATAACATTTCTCAATGTAAAATTGCAAATTGGGGGATCGCATCATTTATGGTACATAATATCATTAAAAGATTCAGAGAATCTGGAGAAATCTCTTATACAAGAGACAAGGCTGAAAACTGACATTGGATGCCTGTGATCTTCAGTCCTTCAGGCGACACTGCATTAAAAGCAGACATATGTCTGTAGTGGAAATCTCTGTATGGGCTCAGGAACACTTCAGAAAACCATCGTCTGTGAAAACAGTTCACTACTGCATCCACAAATGCAAGTTAAAACCAGATAGAAACAATATCCACAAACACTGCCACCTTCTCTGGGCCCGAGCTCTTTTACAATGGACTGAGGCGAAGTGGAAAATTGTCCCAAGGTTTGACGAATCAAAAGTAGAAATTCTTTTTAGGACTCATGGACACCATGTCCTCCAGGCTAAAGAGGAGAGGGACCATCCGGCTTGTTATCAGTGCACAGCTCAAAAGCCAGCATCTGTGATGGTATGAGGGTGCATTAGTGCACATGACATGGGTAGCTTGTACATCTGGGAAATGCATCATTAATGCTGAATGATATATACATGTTTCATAGCAATATGCTGCCATTCAGACAAAATCTTTTTCAGGGAAGGCCTTCCTTCTTTCAGCAAGACAACGCCAAACCGCTTTCTGCACATATTAAAACTGCATGGCTCCATATTAAAAGAGTCTGGGTGCCAACTGGCCTGCCTGCAGTCCAGACCTGTCTCCTATTTAAAACATTTGGTGAATTATGAAGCACAAAATACGACAAAGGAGACCCCAAACTGTTGAGCAACTGAAACTGTATATCAGGCAAGAACGGGACAACATTTCTCTTTCAAAATTACAGCAGTTGGTCTCCTCAGTTCCAAAACGTTTACAGAGTATTGTTAAAAGTAGAGGTGATGCAACACAGTGGTAAACATGTCCCTGTCCCAACTTTTCTGAAACATGTTGTTGACATCAAATTCAAAATGAGCATATATTTTTCAACAAAGCAATACAATTTCTCAGTTTCAACATTTGATATGTTGTCTTTGTACTATTTTCAATTAAATATAGGGTTCCCTGATTTGCAAATTATCGCATTCTGTTTTTATTTACAGTTTACACAGTGTCCCAACTTTTTTGCAATTGGGGTTGTGTGTGTGTGTGTGTGTGTGCATATATATATATATATATATATATATATATATATATATATATATATATATATATATATATGTATGTATGTATGTGTGTGTGTGTGTGTGTGTGTGTACGTGTTTACAGTCTCTTGCAAAAGTACTCATCCTCCTTTGTGTTTGTCCTGTTTTGTTGCATTACAAGCTGGAATTAAAATGGATTTTTGGAGGGTTAGCACCATTTGATTTACACATGCCTACCATTTTAAAGGTCAAAATTGTTGTTGTCTTGTGATATAAAAAATAATTAAGATGAAAAAACAGAAATCTGGAGTGTGCATAGGTATTCACCCCCCAAAGTCAATACTTTGTAGAGACACTGCACAGCTGCAATTACAGCTGCACGTCTCTTGGGGTATGTCTCTATTAGCTTAGCACATCTAGCCACTGGGATTTTTGCCCATTCCTCAAGGCAAAACTGCTCCAACTCCTTCAAGTTAGATGGGTTGCAATGGTGTACAGCAATCTTCAAGTTATGCCACAGATTCTCAATTGGATTGAGGTATGGGCTTTTACTAGGACACTCCAAGACATTTAAATGTTTCCTTTTAAACCACTCCAGTGTAGCTTTAGCAGTATGTTTTGGGTCATTGTCCTACTGGAACTTGAACCTTCGTCCCAGTCTCAAATCTCTGGCCGACTCAAACAGGTTTTCCTCCAGAATTGCTCTGTATTTAGTGCCATCTATCTTTCCTTCAGTCCTGACCAGCTTTCCTGTCCATGCAGATGAAAAAATATCCCCACAGCATGATGCTGCCACCACCATGCTTCACTGTAGGAATGGTGTTCTCAGGGTGTTGGGTTTGTGCCACACGTGGCATTTCCCATCATGGCCAAAAAGATCAGTTTCAGGCTCATTTGACCAGAGAATCTTCTTCCATGTGTTTGGGGAGTCTGCCACATGCTGTTGGGCAAACTCCAAATGTGTTTTCTTAAAGGAGATACACATAACCTTTATTTTTAAATACATTTCTGAGTGAATAGTATCTCCATCCTTGATTCTTGTATGTTGCATAAATGGGAATTTTAAAAAACATATTTTTGAGAGTTAAAATTGACTGCAAAGTTGGCATTCGAGCTGCCCCGCTGAGCCAGCCAGCCCTGGGTGGGTGACATCACAGCAGGAATGGGTTTTAAGGACAAGGCCTTTGACAGCTATAGACCAAAGCCAGACTCGGCAGGCGAGAATGGTTGCAATGGCCTCTTTGTTCGGATTTATTGGAGATTCTTCGGATTCCTCAGATAGTAATACATCTGACTGTGATAGTCCTGAAATTGGAGTGTGTGTACATGCTACTGCTATACACGTAGAACTGTATCAATTCGAACCATCAGAAAGTGAATCCGATAGTAATACGTCAGCCATGGAGGCCCTACAGCTTACGAAATAAAGCCAGAGAAGAAAGCCGTCTTGAGAATTGGATGGACTTGAACTGACAGTCTCATGTGACTCTCATTAAAACAGGATAGGTGTTATAACTTATTTAACATACATGTACATGCATGCATTTTCACTGATAAAACATAAAAGGCTAATTAAATAAATCAGATGAACTGAGACAATCACATTCTGAAGCAAATTAAATAATCTTATACCAGTAACTTATATACACAATACAAGTTACATGTATTAATCTAAATGCAGGTAAACAAATGAGAGTTGCATCTTACCTGTCTGTGTTCTCGCTTCTTGAAGGCCAATCTTGTGGCCGATTGTTTTGAAACAATCTGACATTCAGTTCTTCGTTCATTCGCTTCTTCCACGTAAGGGCGAGATATTGCTGCTGAGGCAAGCATATCCTGCCGAAAAAAAAAACGCATATCCAGCAGAGAAATCTGACAAATGGTCCACTCATTCTCCATTTTTTCCATACTGAATACTCCGCCATTACTGCTCGGCTCACGCTCTGAGAGAACTGGTGCAACTGAACTCACTTTCCGTTTTCTTTTCCTTTAATTGTTACTGCACCCTCTTTCAATACGGGCTTATAGCCAGCGCTCCTCAACAGATCAGAGGTCTTGTACGAGTCTTCAGTAAGATGTGCAGAGCAGAGGAGAGACCACTTCGTAGGGCCCCAATATGCCCGTGAACTTCTCACAAAACGCGTCCAAATCTTTGCAGTTTGAACAATTATGGGCCATGAATGCAACATAAATCCACCTTCTGTCATGTTGCTGTACCGGCCAGCAACACATCTACGTGGCAG